>NC_056749.1:620250981-620415981 GCF_019279795.1 Protopterus annectens
TGAAACTCTTTTAATTGCTTTTTCCTGTCAAGAAAAATCGAAGGAACTAATTGTCTCAGAATGAGCCACTCTAAGCCCAGTGTACATGGCAGTACAATGAAAAAAAGGCATACAGGCAATACTAAGTAACATCAATGAGTTATCTGTAAAGACAGATAAATTTGAAAGCCGAATGGACAATTTTAAAGTGGAATGTAAAAAAACTAGTTGATGTACTGAGTGAATCTGTTTAGCAACACTCATCACAAATCTCTTGTATAGAAGAGGCAATGTCTGATTTTAATGGAAGATTACTTGAAAATAAGAATAATACTGAATTTCTTCTGAAACAAACATTCTGGGAAAAAAATAAGACTTAGAGATCTAGAAGGAATAACATCAGGATTTGCTGATTTCCTGGAAAAGAACAGTGACACAGTATGATTCATTTCCTTAATAACTTGCTGCCTGTATCTTTGAACCTGCCTGAAGCTTTTTCCTTTGGCATTGGAAGGGCACATAGATCACCTTCCAAGTCTTCTTTAAAAAAAATCACTTTCTCCAAGGTCAGTGACTGGGAAGCTTTTCTCAAGTCAAGATAAGAATTTATCTTAATAAGCTGCATGGACTAATTATCCAGTTAAAATTAAAGAAAATACTGTAAGATTTGACAATGACTATTCAACATTAGTGATGAGAAAAGCATGCATGCCACTTACTTGTTAAAACCTTAAAGAGAAACGATATTGAAGCACAAATCTTGTTTCCAGCAAAAATAAGAATTCACCTTCCAGAAGAAAGATGTTTTTTAACACCTTGGAAGATGCAATGGTCTTCATATAGAAAAGAGAAAAAAAAAAAAGAAATGGATGGGAATCTATCAACTTCTTTGAAGAGAAATGTAACAAGAGATGGTTGCTTAATAAAAGACAAAAACAGTAAAAAAACTGAAGAACAAATGAAAATCAGTGTATTTCATGGTTATGAATTTTTATTAATTTAAAAAAGTGCTTGAATACTTTTGAACAGTTGCTGAATATTACTTCATACAAGGTAAATCATTTACTACTTTCCTTACTTCAAATCATTACTCGATCCCTTTTTAAATGTACAGTTTGATTATTTTAGCTATATATGAAATTAAACCCACTTATTTTCATTTAAAGTTTAAAAGGTTAAACTATTTATTTTATTAAAAGTTAATCATTTTTATGATGAAACTTATGGTAGCTGGCACACTTTCTGATATCTTGGCATAGTTGAAATCATGTACTATTAAATATAATACAAGATGCAACATATGTCACTAAAGAGGCATGTTAAGTTACATTTTGGGTTGTTAAAATGGTCCATTAGTGTGCTACTGATGGTATACTTAACATGCATTAACACCCAGGAAAGCCATGCTATGTTATAAACAAAGTATAAAAAATATAGCTTTTTATATACGTAAAAGTTATTATTAGAATGATATCAGTTAATTAGAGTGACATTCACACTTTTACATGTTGAACCTGGATCACACATAACTGTCATTTTTTAATGCAAGTTTATATGCTGTGCCTCCTTTAAAAAATCCACTCTGCTTTATATTGAACATCTCCTACAAATAGTGCTTACTGAATCATTTCTTTAAATACAATAACTTTTTACTGGTTAAAAATATTTGAAATTGTTTTGTTGGTTTTAATAGTGGCTTGGATAGATTTGGAAGAGTGATATCTGGTGTGGGGGTGCTTGTATTCACTTGTGAGTATTTTTTATGTGAATTGTAACTGATGGACTGTTCATTTTCAAGCCCATGTCATGAAAACCAGCTTGAAACAACTTAGAGTCCTGAACACTTTTGTGATGATGCAGGAGTTCTGAAATTTCTAAGAAATGCACAGGTTACTTCTTCCTGTCTAAAAGTCAGTAATCATAATATTTTGAATCATATACTAAGATATAAATACTTCATAGAAACTATTTCTAATCTTGTTCAAAAACAGCCCACATCCACCACCACTAGTTACTCAGAACATGTAGATAGACCCAAAACAACCTTCCCATTTCAACCCATCCCTACCAACTATGTCAAAAGGTTGCTATCCAAACTTAAACCTACTACACTAGCAGCTGATGGGATACCTGCTGAATACCTTCAGTTGGCTGCCAGTGAACTTGCCTTTCCTATATCCATCCTTCTAAACAGCTCTATCTCAGAAACCTCAATTCCATCCATCTGGAAGACCTCCTCTATTATCCCCCTCCATAAAGGCAGTACCTCCACTGACCTCACCAACTATCACCCCTTAGCCATCCTGCCACCACTAGCTAAAATACTTGAGAAATGTATACACCACCAACTTATGCCATACCTGCTTAACAACCAACTTCTCTCTCCTACCCAACATGAATTTTGACCTTCTCATAGCAGTACTACTTCCCTACTCTCTTTCACAAACCTCATCAACCAAAATAGACTGACAGGCAATCTAACGTCTGCCATATTCCTGTATCAAAGGCCTTTAATATAGTCAACCATCTTAAAATATTACAAGCCCTTACTGACCTTGGCCTTAGTAACCAAGCACTAGCTTGGTTTCAGAACTATTTACAAGGAAGACAACAAGCAGTTTGGTGGGACAACAACCTATCCATACTGCTACCCTTCACCACAGAAGTCCCACAAGATTCCATTTTAGGTCTCCTCCTATTCTCCATTTTCACCAATAACATCCAGAGCATCTGACAAGATGCAACAGTTATACAAAATACTGATGACTCAGCACTTGTCTGTTCAGCCAGTTATCCTAAGAAACTCCTCTTTATAATCCAGAAAGCCTTCCATATCACTGAAAACTGGTTTCTTAACAAAAACCTAATACTAAACCCCACCCCCCCCAAAAAAAAAAAACTGTTGCTATTTACACCTAACAAATCTACCACAATACCCAGCCCATTTAATATTGTGTCCAGAGATGGGACTGCCGTCTCATCTGACACTCACACTAAATTGCTAGAAGTAATCATTGATAATAACCTCAAATTTGATCACCATATAAATCGAACCATTAGAAATATCCACAAAAAAATGGGTAGTCTATATAAAAATAAACCATTTCTAACACAACCTGCTAGGATAAGAGTTGTTCAAACTCACCTCCTTTCCACACAGTTTTATGCCTCACCCATTCCCACCAACTTGCCCAAATCCGAAATTGCCAAAATGAACACCTGTTACAATGAAATTGCAAAATTTGCTACCAGTACCCCCTACTGAGCCCACCACTGCCATTACCTAAAACATGTTTGCTGGCTTGAATTCCCTAATATCTTAAACTATCATCAACTTTCCTTTGCCCATAATCTCCTACTACTCCCAGACAAAACTCAAGCTCTGGCCAATCTACTAGAACTACAAGCTAAAACTAAAGAACTTTGCTTTCGTGACAAAAAAATTAATCAAGGTCACCAAAACCAACAACACAGCAAGAGACTCCCTCTTCCCTAACTACATAGGCAACATTTGGAACACCCTACCTACTGCTATTACCTCAGCAGGCTCAAAGTTTACCTTTAAAAGACTCCTGAAAGAACACCTAAAGCACACATGGATATGCACATGTTCCCCACCTGGCTGACCCCCCCCCCGCCACTCTTGCCCTCTGACTTCAGTTTCATTACCAAAAGAATGCAACTTCTCTAGCTTCCTTCCAGATTCACCTCTAATTCTAACCCCTTAGTCAATACCCATATGTCACTGCTAGGACACTCTGCTATCTATCCACTAAACTTTACTTTTCTCTTTACCCCCCCTACTCTTACTCTATACTTAAGCTACTTAATCCTCCTGCTCTTCTTACTTAACCTGTTATCCAATTTCCTATCTCTCTCTCTTCTCCTGCTGCTATACTCCCTACTATGTCTAATCTTTGCTCTCTCTGTTGCTATACTCCCTACTGTGGCTAACTTGCCCACAAGTCAACTGTATAAAGCAAAAAAAATGCAACCCATACTAACAGTGTTCACCTTTATGTAATGCCTCAAACTAAAACTGTAAAAGATGTGTTCAGTCTATGTAAATAAGTTAAATCTATTTATGTAAATTTGAATGCTTCTGTATACACCTTATATTTTGCTTAAAATTTAACTGTGGAGCTTTTCTCCCATGGCCTCCGCTGAAAATGGACATGCATTTAGTCGAGTCGGACTTTACCGGTCAACAAATGTAAAATAAATAAAATAATAAAATAAGATGTCAAAGAATACAAGTTTGGTAATAAGTAAAATACAGTGAATTGCATTCTAAATCACTGCCAGTTATCACATTGTTCTAAATGCTTGCTACTGATAGTATACTTGCAATGCAGTGCCACCCAGGAAAGTTATGCTCTGCCATAAACAAAGTATAAAAAATAATTACATATATGACAAACCATGTAATGGATCCAAACACAGACTTAGAATAACACACTGAAAGCATGAACCAACACCAAATCCACAATGTATTTTATTTTAGTGCTTTTGTCCACAAAATAAACCAGGACTTCATCAGATTCATATTGTGGATTAAAGCACTAAAATAAAATACTTTGTGGATTTGGCACTGGTTCTTGCTTGCAGATAGTTACATATATAAAAGTTATTATTGGAATGTTATCAAATAATTAGAATAACATTCATACTTTTACAAGTTAAACGTGGATCACACATAACTGTCATTCTTTTAATGCAAGTTTATAAGCTATGTCTCCTTTATAAAATGACAGTCTGCTTTATATTAAACATCTCATACAAATAGTGTTTACTGAATCATTGAATGTTATTTCTTAAAATACAATAGCTTTTTTATCGGTTAACATTCCTTGACATGTTTTTTGTTGTTTTTTTTTAGTGATTTGGAAGGGTTTGGGGAACTGATGTGTGATGTGATGTATGCTTGCATTCACTCATGAACATTTTGTGTAATTTGTAGCTGACAAACTGTTTACTTGCAAGCCCTTGTCATGAGGACCAGCTTGAAGCAGCTAAATTAGAGTCATGAGCACTTTTGTGATGCTGCAGGTATCTGAAAAATTCTAAGAACTGTCTAGGTTGCTTCTTCCTGTGTAAAAGTCGAAAAATGCCACCCAACATCCAACCAACTCCTACTCAAACCAAACAAAGCTAAACTCCTACTCTTCCTCCCTAAGTTCCTCCAACACCTCAAATTTACCTTCACTATCACCTCCCTTAACAAAACTATCAAGGTTGAACCCAACACTAAACTATTAGGGGTCATTATTGACAATCAACTAAAATTCAGTCTTCACATCCAAAACTGCATTAAAGACTCAGCAAAAATTAGGCCCACTCTATAGAAAACAAATGAATCTAAACTTTCTCTAGCACAAACCTATCTGCTACCCACCCTATTATATGCTGCCCCAGTCTTTACTAACCTTCAAACGAATCTTTTGACTAAACTAGAACTGATATACCATAAAACCCTATTGCTCACACAACTGCCTATCTCTAAAAAAACTACAGTGGCTACAATTGCACCATCAACTCCTTCTGCCTCAACTACACCTGACTCACTCCATCTTAAAACAACCCACTCCGGTCCTGATCTCTCAAGTTTCATCGCCCCTAACATTCCTAAAGGTACACTCCACAGCTCAGACCAGTGGGTCTATATCATATACTTGAAGAGGTGTTCCAGCAAATGCCTCTTCATAGACATGTAATCCACAAAGTCACTAAACAGTGAATGTTCACATCAGTGACTTTTTTCCCTGGGAAAGAAATAGCTTGGTCGTCAGTGTTACTTTGCTATTTTCACCACTGTAGTGCGATCTCATAGTTGGTATATTTAGTTGGGGGTGGGGGGGCACAACCCCCCACTTTATGTTTGAAGTGTTGTGTTTGTGTTTTGAGGGCAAGTGACTTCTTTCCCAAAGAAAGAATTCATTGTTGCGAACGTTTGCAGTTTAGTGACTTCGCTCATTATGTGTCGATGAAGAGGCGTTCGATGGAATGCCTCTTTGAGGATTTAGTATAGACTCCAGACCAACACCTCCTACAGATCTACAAACCCAGTAAAATCACTGGCAAACTTCTCTATAGTCACTCTGTCGCCAACACTTGGAACAAATTGCCCCCATATTTATGATCAATTTCTAACTTAAACTTTTTAAAAAACAAAAACACTACAGGACTATCTATTAAACCTTGGAGTTGCTCTTGCACTGACCCAACTTAATGTACCTCTTCCCTCTGCTTCTACAAACTCCTCCTTCCTATTAATCTGTTGAGGGCAAGCAATTTCTTTCCCACAGAAAGAATTCATTGTTGTGAACGTTTGGGGTTTAGTGATTTCGCTCATTGTGTCGATGAAGAGGCGTTTGATGGAATGCCTCTTCGAGGATTTAATATGGACCCCAGACCAACACCTCCTACAGATCTACAAACCCAGTAAAATCATTGGCAAACTTCTCTATAGTCACTCTGTCGCCAACACTTGTAACAAACTGCCCCCATATTTATGATCAATTTCTAACTTAAACTGTTTAAAAAACAAAAACACTACAGGACTATCTTTTAAACCTTGGAGTTGCTCTTGAACTGACCCAACTTAATGTACCTCTTCCCTCTGCTTCTACAAACTCCTCCTTCCTATTAATCTGTTCCATTCCTTCTCTTATCCTGCACTTGTCCCTTAAAATAAGCAATACTAAAACTCTCTGGTCCAGAAGTATTGTCACATTTTATTTCTAAACCTACCTCTTGCTTAACAACTGTAAGAAACTCTACTGTGACTATGTATAGGATGAAACTGTATGTGATTATTGTTATACTGTATGTCATTACTACTACTGTGACTATATTAAGGATGAAACTGTATGTGATTGTTGTTATACTGCATGTTATTACTACTACTGTGACTATATTAAGGATGAAACTGTATGTGATTGTTGTTAAACTGTATGTTATTACTACTACTGTGACTATATTAAGGATGAAACTGTATGTGATTATTATTATACTGTATGTCATTACTACTACTGTGACTATATTAAGGATGAAACTGTATGTGATTGTTGTTATACTGCATGTTATTACTACTACTGTGACTATATTAAGGATGAAACTGTATGTGAGTATTGTTATACTGCATGTTATTACAAATACTGTGACTATATTAAGGATGAAACTGTATGTGAGTATTGTTATACTGTATGTTATTACTAATACTGTGACTATATTAAGGATGAAACTGCATGTGATTATTGTTATACTGTATGTTATTACTACTACTGTGACTATATTAAGGATGAAACTGTATTGTGATTATTGTTATACTGTATGTTATTACTACTACTGTGACTATATTAAGGATGATACTGTATGTGATTATTGTTAAACTGTATGTTATTACTACTACTGTGACTATATTAAGGATGAAACTGTATTGTGATTGTTGTTATACTCCATGTTATTACTACTACTGTGACTATATTAAGGATGAAACTGTATTGTGATTATTATACTGTATGTTATTACTACTACTGTGACTATATTAAGTATGAAACTGATTATTGTTATACTGTATGTTATAGTAATAACATATTAATTACAATAGTAATGTTATTACTGTGACTATATTAAGGATGAAACTGTACGTGATTATTGTTATACTGTATGTTGTTACTACTACTGTGAGTATATTAATGGTGCAAAGAACTAGAATAAGATAATAGAATTTGAAAGACGAGATATGCTCATGAAGACTGGTTATGTTAAAGGAAACTTGCATATAAAAATAGATATTGTTAAAGATAATGAGTGGAGGGGCATAGTAGAAACAGAAAATACTAAGAAGTGACAAACCAAGGTGGACTAAGGGCACACAGCTGCAGTGGTAGTAGGAGCAACTTGGCAGATTAAAAGAAGAATGTCCAAACATACATAAATGTGTTGCCATTACAGGAGACTTCTTACAAGCTTGAGACAAAGGTACGTTTGGGCACATTGAGTGCTGTGAACAGTATTGTTGACTAACATCAAAGACTGAAGCACAGCTGATTTTGTCAACTTTAATTATGCCCTGCTTAGGAATGGGGTCATTCCTACCATGACATTTAAAAGCCCTTAACACTAGGAGAAATTAAATAAAAATTGGTTATATTTGGAAGGACTCTAACAATACTAATAAATATGATGGAATATTTTCTGATCTGCAACCCCAGATATTGCTGTGTGAAGTCAAATAGGTCATACAAAGCCTTGCTGATACAAAGGCTGCAGGAAGTGATGGAATTCCAGCAAAGTTGTTTAAAATCCTGCAAATTGATGCTTGTGTAGTGTTGCTAACAATTTGCCAAACATTTTGTAAAAGAAAACACTGTGGAATAGACAAGGTTAATTTACTGTCCTGTCTTACGAGTAGGTAATGCCAAAGAATGCTGTATTATTGAACATTTGCATTTATTTTACCAGCTAGCAAAGTTCTGCTTAATGTCCTGTCAGGTAGACTCCAGCACTGTATAGACCAATAAGTGCAATTTGTTGATCAGATTTCAAAAGAAGTAGAGAAACCAGAATATAAATTGTCAACATGCACTGTATATGAGATAAAACAATGGTATTGTTCTTCCAGTAGGCCACCACCTAAGACAACATATTTTAAGGTCTTACTGTCCCCCATATGAATCCTTGATCTTCCCAACATTATCAACACTAACTACAGCTTGTTGACTATACAACTCATAGAAAAAAGTACCAAAACAAAAATTAACCAATTTTTTTTTTTTTTTTTAATTATTATTGCAGTGATGCAGTTCCCCACACCCCCTTACTTGTATATAACTCCATGGTCACAATGCTGATAAAATAGAAAGGCTATGTGAGTGTGAAACTAACCATGTAGAAATGTGCCTCCTTCATTGATTGAACTGGACCAGGGATCCAGGACTGGTAACACTGGGAAGCAGAAGTGTATCTAGTTAACACTTCATGTTATATCTGAATGACATGCAAGGAATGTATCCTGCTCTATTCTTTGTGAGACAGTATTTCTTTGTTTCTGCTATAAAGCCTTCTTTGTAACCGCCCATGTCCCCTTTCCCCCAGTGATACCTTAAAATAGGAAACCATCCCAAAAAAGAAGCAATTGCTCATATTTTTTACCATTTTATTTTCAAAATGTTTGATTACATATAACATTTGTCAGTGGCAATAAACAATACCGCCACCTGTCCAAGTATAGAAATCCCCCACTAGTGCACTTATGAAAATCTGTATGGCTTGTCTTAGAATATGTTGTTTTAACTTAAAGTACCATATAGGAAATTGACATTGACCTACTAGTCATACGAACTTTGATGTACTCACTGCATTTACTCTGTGCTTACTTTGCCATTATCAATTCCATTTCTGTAAATAACATGATGCATGATGTGTTATATTAAATGTTACTACAATGTGAGCTAGTTTTTAGTCTAACTCAAGATGGCATGTGAAATGCAGATGTCTATAGTAGATAGTCACGTTTTAACACATGCTTCTAGTAGTGTACAGGGTCTTCAGAGTGATGACCCCAACTATCATGATGCCTAGTCATTTTGGAGCCAATAAGCTCCAATAATGTCTGTGAGCCCAGAAATGTGTGAGGAGAGCCTGGAGTCTCATGGACCTAATTTGCCAGTGTATCAGAAAAGCATATAATGCAATAAATGAAATGTAACATTTTTATATCTAATCATACTGTTGTCTGTCTTAGTTTTTGTTGAGTACCTCTGTCTATACCCATATCCCATAAATATGTTGGAGGTAGATTTTCAGTACTACAAGTTTCCTGTAAGTTTCCAACATCTGTGCTAATTGTATATGCTTCTTGCGGTCAGTGGGTACCTTAGGGTGGATTCGTTTTCCTGCCTTGTGTCCCTTGAGTGCCAGAATAGAGTCTGACTTCCTCCCAAGCATGAATTGGAGTAATGAAAATGAATTAATGAATATTAATTCAGCTTTGTATAAGTAGTTCAAAATAAAACAATTATCAATATCCTCTTTTCTAAGTGTTCTGTTAAAATAATGTTGCTGGTGCCCAAAATTTTATCAAGAAGATTTCAGCAAGCAATGTACTTTTCAAAAATTTTGCTTCATATCAAAAGCTGTAAATGATGTGTATGCCAAAAAGGATTACTAGCCATGTGGAAGTAAGCTAATTATTTTTAAACTGAACAATGTTTCATGAATTGATGTAGACTGTCTTCATATTTATACATAACATGCTTCGGTATAGAAGTATGTTATGTAGTAGGTCTCTGCATGTGCACGTTGTATGATCTCCCTGACAAAGCATGTTTTTGCCTATAAACTGTTTTACAGTGAATGTAGATCAACTTTTCCTAGGGGCTATG
This sequence comes from Protopterus annectens, assembly GCF_019279795.1. Classification (NCBI taxonomy): domain Eukaryota; kingdom Metazoa; phylum Chordata; order Ceratodontiformes; family Protopteridae; genus Protopterus; species Protopterus annectens. The sequence goes on from NC_056749.1 coordinate 620,261,349, forward strand.
ATCAAGATTCATGGAGATGTACTGTACTTCAGTGAGTAGCATAGCTACGTTGCGATGGGGGGGGGAGCAACTGCCCCGGGCGCAAAGTGTTAGGGATGCATTTGGTTGATCCCAATTGCTCTTTAGTGCCTACCAGCTTGTAAAAGGTGGTATTGTATTTGTAGTCAAACCTGAGCACTGTAGTGCTTCCTGTGGGGTCTAAGCTATAGCAACTGATTGCTATATTTGTACCAAGCTGTTTGCTACAGTAAAAGAAAAAAAATGATTTTGTGTGTTTCTATCTCTCTCTCTCTGTCTTGTTTCTCTTTGTTTTACTAAAATCTGACCACTGTAACTGTAGCAACAGTTTACTACAGTTTAAAAGAAAGAAGGGGAAAAAAAAGATTTTTATTCTTTTTCCACAGGCTAAAATCTGAAAACGAAGGTTGGGGGAGGGCACAGAAATGGGACCTGACTGGCTCCGGCATTTCAGGACCCTGAAGTACCTGATCGCAGATTTTTTTTTTTTTTATTGGCCTTCAGCTGAGAAGTGGTAGAGGTGAGGTACTTTAGGGCAGGAGGGTAGAGGTGTCTATCTGGCTACTGGCAACCTGGTGCCAATATAAGGAGTGGACTTTTTTTCTGATCTTCAGTTGAAGATCTGAGTTGGTGGGGTGCCAGTCTGGGGATTAGCCGGAGGTACTAAAAAAACAGATATGTCTTTGGCTAAGTGGCACATCATGCTGAAATATGGAAACATTAAGTATCCAGATCAAAGCATGTTTTTGCCTATAAACTGTTTTACAGAGTTCCAATGCAGCCGGCTGGGCTTTGGAGTACACAGATGACCTGTGGAGTAACTATGCAAGGACCTGGCCATGCAGTGTATGTCATGCAAGAAATGCAAGACAGAATCCAGAGAGTGGTTGAGTATTAAACTGTACAATATAAGGAAAATGCAACAATCTGAACTCACTCAAATATAAAGCAGTCATTGTATTAACACATCCCTTTCCAGCATGACAAAATGCTTTTAAAACTTGGTGACACATATGTGTAGACCATTCAAATGCATAAAAGGGATGAAAAGGGGTATACAGGAAAGTAGGAAAAGGATTGAAGAGCAAGCAGAGGGTCTAAAAAAGTGCAATATAGTACAGTAGGCAGGATGGCAGGAGGAGGGTAACATTTGTGGATGGTTATGCTCAAATATATCATTCTATATAGAGAAGGGAAGGGTGAAAGGAGAGATAGTTGGAAATTGAGTAGAAATATATGCAAGGATAGAAACACACAAAAAATAGCCTATACAAACCGGTAGAAATGTTCACGTCAGGATGCAGACATAGGGTGGACAAATGCTAAAGGGTGGGGTTGGACAACACAGAGACTATAATGCATGACATAAAAAGATGGGAACATACATGGTTGGGTATAGTGATAGGTATGAGCAGCAGGGTGCAGGCTTGCTCCTGACTCAGGTGAAAGCTGCAGGTATCATCACTATGTGATGGATCAGGGTGGTCAGTGTGTGGACTACAGCCTCCCATTGTGGCTGAATGGTAGCTTTCAGCAGAATGAGTGAGTCTCCCATCATATATCTACCCACTGCCATCTCCTCTTCAGACTCTACCAACATATTGCAGCTTTGTACTATTTTGTATTATACTAACTTACCTATAATTTCTTTGGAAACTGGCTAAAAGTTCTCTAAATTTTAAATCATTGTTGTATAAGTTGTAACTATTCTCAACCAACATTTTGACATTATACTATAACAATTATCACTAATTTGGTATAATTATTTAAACTGAAAATGTTTTTTTCTTCTTCTTCTTTAGAAGATTGTAAACTGATTGTTCTTAAAATGTTTTTCTTTGGAGCTTTTTTGTCCCAGTTCCTGTTGAAAATGGGAACCTAAACAATTGGACTTTTCCAGTAATCAAATGCCTGTAAATAAATGAAATTATGCAGGGGTACAGGTAAGCAGGATCCTAACATGAATATTTATTTCCATATTAGAAAGGGGAAAGGCCATACTTGGCATATGGAACTTTGGTAATGAGTTTATATAAGGGTATAGGTGAGGTACAAGACCCTACAAATTATAAACCTATTTCTTGGCAAGGCTGAAACAAAACACTTTATTAGTGTGTGGATGGCTAAGTTGGAAATCTGAATAATATGGTGGGGTAGACTACAGTGGTTTTGTGAAAGGAAGATTGTCAACAGATCACTGGAGAATACTTTTCAGTTTTGTAGGATACGCAGATGCAGACGTGTGATAGAAAAGCAAGGATTGTTTTGATGAATATATAGAAAGCTTTTCATAGTGTGGGCTTGGGGGTTGTTTGAGTTGCTAAAGTGGGTTAGTGAGATAGAGTGTCTCAATGGTGTATAGACATCATGTAAGAGGCCCTGAGTAAAGACATTGGTGAATGGGAGCCTTTCAGATATGATTGACTGGGGAAGGGTTGAGTTAGGGGTGTAGAATGCCACCATAGTTATTTTTCATTACAGTTAAGAGCTTCGTGGAGAGAGTAAGGATGAAAATAGGATAGCAATGTGTGGCAGAGTCGAGCAGTAATCCACTGTTTTGTGGATGACTGCATGACTCTACTTTAATATCTAGAGAAATACTGTATTTGTGGCAGACATTAGATATATTCATGTTTTCTTTTGGGGGGAAGACAGTAGACATTAGTACATTATAGGTGGGAATGTCTATGGAAGTTTGCTCATGTCATGCAGTCTGTACCTCAGGAGAAACTGAAGATGTACCTCAAAATTTCTGTAGTTAGGGAAGTTAATGTTGGGTCAGGATGCCACCATTACCCCCCCCCCCCCGAAAGATAAATAATTTCTTTGCCAGATGTATCCCCAGGTTGCTGTCCCTTTCTCAGACTTACAACAGCCAGTCTATGGAGGTCGGTGGGAAAGAAGCGGCACAAGCACAGAAAGCACATGTACTGTTCAGCTAAAGACGCTACATACGTTTGAAGCAAGCTTACCCAGTACATCTGCAAGTTCATACAAAGAAAATGCTAGAAGACCAAGCTGTAATATTTCACTGGAGATACTAACCAGAACAAGTATAAAATATTTTCTTGGGTTCTTTATGTTGTTTTAAAGGAGCAATGTAACCTGTCACTAAGTTGACATAGTCAGGCTTAACTATTATTTATATGCTTCCCCCTCCCAATTTTGGTCAGTCATGTGATCCTGCTTTATGCACACATGTACAAGGATGGCTTACTTATGTATTTTTACTTTTTAACTGGGTAGGTGGTCTAATCCAGTGATCTTATTCAGCCATAGTTCAAACTATGAAGGCAGTGATTTTATCCAATATCAACATATAAGTACATAGCGGGCAGACGAGATCTGCATTGTTTTTAATTTTATCACATGCATATTACTAGTCACTACTATATATATAACAATGTCTGGGAGACAGTTGCACTGAGTATCTACAAAATAAATATGCCAGAATGTGCTACTATCATCCTTATCTGTGAGTAATGGTAGTTTTCTTAGGGGAGAATTTTATTGGAGACACAAAATTATAGAATTTCACTCCAGTCATGTAGCAGATGACAGTCAGCATGAATAATGATGTCTTAATAAGTTCACGTCCAGTATGATCAGATGTTGTGTCTTGAAAATCTTCCATGGGTGGACACACAATGATTGCACATTGGGGCTATGGTAATATTGCACATTGTGGCTATGGTGTTATTGCATTACTTATAGAACAGATATTGTCTTTCGTGGAAATTATATCATTAAAGCTCAGAAATCAAAGGAATAAACATTTGTCTCTTTTGTACACACATATACTGCTACCCCCAAAATATAGATTTGGTGTTGCTTCTACTTCAAGCCCCTTTAGGATCTAGATTGAAACTTGATCTCTCTCTCTTTAAGTAATAGTTTAAAATGTTTGATTAAATATAATTATAGGATTTAAGATCAGACAGAACCAGTGCTCTGTTAGTGTTCTGACACCATAGACATGCTCAGTCTAAGACCCACAACTTTTCCCTGTTTTGGTATTTAATTTCATCACACTGCTGAATATTGTAATGTTGCTGTTTTTCAACATTTGCTAGGTTAAGTCGTTTTACAATGGTTTTTCATCATCAATGTTTATCTCCTTTTTTGTGTGGGTTTGGATGTGTGCCAAGACAACACAGTATTTCTGTAAACAGAATGAGAGATGGTAAAGAAAATAAAAATGATTTGTAACGGAGATACTGAGAGAAGTAAATGCTTTGAAGTTTCAGGCATAGCACAGATCTGCAGCACCTGGCATGATAGGTTTATCACTTTCCCTCTTCGTTTTCAAAGTAATGCAATTAATAACTTGCAATCCAGAACCTCTGTCTTCATTCATTCTTTTATGTGCATATCCATGTTATTTCTCAGAAAATACATCATTTACTTAACAAATTGAAATACTTGAATATAAATTATTGCACAAATAAAATGCCCTTATTATGTGCTACTCAGATCTAGTTCTGTTATGGTATGCTGTTCAGTGGGCAGGGCAGTCTTTTACTGATTTTGTCCATATATTTCTACTACTTAAAGATGTATACTCTTTCATAATACTACATCATGCTAAAATCCTGATGTTAAAGAAGTGATTCAACTGCCTTGCTCATAAGCCAGCAATGACTGGGTAGGGTACATTAATAAATATAAACAGAAATTGTATGTGTGTGTGTGTGTGTGTGTGTGTGTGTGTGTGTGTGTGTGTGTATGTATGTGTATGTGTGTGTGGGGGGTCTAACAATTTTGGCAAACTTGGTGCAGTATAAGAATGGAGGTCACTCTGTGTCAGTCTCCAAATGTCCCTGGCTAGGTACATCACAAAGAAGTATTTTCAGTGGCGAATTGCCAAGTCTTAAAGCTGTACTTAGTTGAAACTCCTCATATTGCAGCCTTATAGAATCAAATGTCTGCTGTACCCTTTTAATTCTATTTAATAACCTTTCCAAGTATAATGTTTATTATTTTAGTAAGCGGTAAGTGTGTGTGCCAGTAAAAATATGAAACTCTCCTTTTGTGTTAACCAGTAGACTGTAACCTGGATAACTGGATGAGTATTCACAAAAGTAATCTAGGATTTACTGGTATGTCCCTCCTGGAGAACGAAAGTGTGGTGTGATGAAGGATATTGACAAGATGTTAATGGCCATAAAACAAAACTGCCTTGGAATATTTCTGAAATCTATATTTTTGGTTAATGTAGCTGTCAACTACTCAGTTATACTACTGCAAACAAATTGAGCCTCCTCCATATGGAAATTTATATAGAAGGGTAAGTGTGTGTGTGTGTGTATCAAACTTCTCATTCCTCTGCAGTATTGATTACACAAAGATCGTCCCTTTTATTGAAGTGAATGAATTAGCTCATTCGCTCCAGTGGACCTTTGGACATTTGCACTGCAATTCCAATGGGTGGAGCCTAAGCTTTTTGATAGAATCAAATGGTGTCCTCATTTCAAAATAATGTTCATATATCTCGAAGCATAGGAGTAACTAAAGAAGTGTAAATGGCAAACTGTTCAGCACAAACTATTTTTATAGTGGTACATTAGTATTCTTTGGGTTCTAGACCTTAAATTGGATTAGTCACAGTATACATAGTAAGTACTGAGTTTGTACCATTTTGTAAATAACACACAATGTCTCATCAACCAGTTAAGTTAAACTCATATTGTTAGCAGCATTTTATTTATCCATCTAAGACCTTTCGTATGAGGCTAAGCAGTTCTGTCTCTACAACTTGCTTCTTGAGATATTTAAAAAAACTTGAAATTTATGGCAATATAAATAAATACTACATGAACAATTAATATCTCTTTACCTGCACTAGACAGCAGTCAGATATCAACACAGGTGTGTTTGCCATTGTGTAAGGTTTAAGTTGAAATCTATTATACTTTGTCTGTAGTGTGGTTTTGAAATTATTACGCAAATATGAAGCAATGCAAATTTGCATAGAAGCTATGGCTGTAATGAGTTAAGCAATGCAAATTTGCATAGATGCCAATTAACTGCTTTGTTTGTTGTATGTACTTTTACAATGAAAATCATTTGCAGCTGTTGGCAACAGTAGTCTTCAATCAACAAGAGATGATTCTTATTGCCATCTCACATATTCATGACAGTGTATCAGTGTAAAATCAGTCTTGTAAATTTCATGGGCATATGTGATGAACTGAAATTTTCCCTCTCAGTGGCATGTTTTCTATCAGTTTTCTGCACAATGCAAAACTGTTGAAGTAATTTTGTTTTCTTTTGTGCCAGGACAGCACTGATTACATCCATACTACATTTCTGTTGCCCCCTGCCCATGAACCACACTACAAGCATCAGACTGTAGCCTTTCCTGTGGCCACTTAGCAACCTGTCCTTCATACTGGTCAATATTAAACAGCAGCAGTTTGGGGAAATTTTATTTAAAGCATAGTATGTACATATTAAGTGAAGAATGTGGAGAAAATACCACACATGAGGAAAGTCTGTGCAGTCAATTGCAGTTCCTGTCATGATTTATTTGATTCCACGGAGGCGTTTCCCGTCACAGGAGCAGAGCGAGCCGCAGCAGAAACTGGAGGGATATTAATTCAATAGCTGAGCTACTTAAGATTTCAGGGCGTATGTTGAAACACTTGTACAACATGTTCAGCTTACTGCTGGGGATTTTCAGGTGACTTTTGCAGTTTGCACACAGGTTCATCAAAGAATCATAACCAAGAATATTTTCTTAAGCAAAAATGCCAGAGGGGTTGTGTTTAACATTTTCAGCAATGGTTGTTCTGCTAGTTTAAAAATGGATCTAAATTTATAGATGTTGAGCAAACCCATCTCTGGATTTCACAGTTTTGCAGAAGCTTTTCATGCATGTGTCATTAATTCAGAGCCTCCTTAAATGTTGCAGTGCTTCACGAGTAGTTGTAATGACAGTTAAGCCTAAGATGTGTTATGCTTATGTTCTTATCCTAATGCTGTACGAGTAGATGCAAATGTAACCTGCCTGGCACTATTGACAGGTGCTTTAGACTGCAAAGAAAGTCAGTACCTGTGGACACTGGTGTTACATGTGCTATGTCTTGACTTACTCATATTTGTATAAGTGAATGAGAATGCAGCCTATGATCTGTAGACTGAGACAAATGAAATAGTGAGTAGTAGTACATGGCCAGATCGTAGCACACTATGTATTCACTAGTGCTCCTAAGGAGAAATGTTCTACCTATTGTATAGCATGATCTGAGGATCAGGAAATGATAGGTCAATTCAGTTAAGTTATATAGAAAGTGTAAAAGCAGCAAAGGAGTGACCAAGACAAAAAAAGTCACTGAATCCTTTATCATAAAATGCTTTATTGAAGCAAAACGAACCATAAAATGTGGTAAGCGCTTTCGCATAGAGCTTCCTCAGACCAACAATACAAACAGAAGTAAAAGCATCTTATATAAAAGAATTTAAACACCAAATCCTCCAATCATGAATAAGTACCAATTAGTCACTAATGAGCCCTTAAAAACATACTACCATAACAATAAATACACAATACAAGGCAGCATGAATAAAGACTATGGAAACACATGAACATCTATACATAATATATATCTAAGAAAGTATACATTTAAAACCTAACAATGTGATATGTATACAATAAAATCAAATACTATTTCCTAATCCTATGCTTTTTTAACAATGGCTTCAAAGAAGCCCGTTCATTCAGTCCACTGCTCCTATCTGCTCTCAAAATAATCATCCAATTGGTCTCCCTTATACTCCGTATGATTACGGATATCTCCTGCTCTAACAGTGGGTATTATGATGTCAATAACCCCGAACATGAAGCTGTGTGTCTCACCACACTCTACAACATGTTTCGATAGAGCATTATGAGCAGAATGTACCCGAATACTGTACATATGTTCCCTCATCCTCTCGCGTAAAGACCTGTTGGTCTTACCTACGTAAAACGACTTACAGTGAACACACTCAGCTAAATAAACCACATTTGTGGTTCTACAATTGGCATCTACATAAAAAATAAATGCTCTATTTAAATCAGGATGGCTAAAGGTCTCAGAAGTATTAATCAAACCACAAAAATTACAAGTACCAGAAGGGCGGGTCACCTCTGTCCTCATGGCATTGGTCCCCAAATCCCTACCTTGGCATAACAACCTCTTCAAATTCTTCCTGTTTCTGTATAGAAACAAAAGCTTACCACCAGCTATGCCACCAACCATGGAATCCACTTGCAAAATAGGCCAATGCTGCCTGATGAGCTCAGTGAGTGTTCTGTAGACTGAGACAAATGAAATAGTGAGTAGTAGTACATGGTCAGATCGTAGCACACTATGCATTCACTAGTGCTCTTAAGGAGAAATGTTCTACCTATTGTATAGCATGATCTGAGGATCAGGAAATGATAGGTCAGTTCAGTTAAGTTATAGTTTACATCCAGATATGCTTTACCAATGCCTCTTAAATTTAACATTCATAGCACACCCAGTTATCTACCATCATGGTTTTACTCTCAGGAATATATTTTGAAAGGTTGGCATTTTCATCATCTGTTTCTCATATCTGATTGGTAACAATTACTATATTTATAAAGTTAACAAAAGTGCCCGATAAGTTAGAAAACTCAACTCCAACTCCAATTGCCAAGTGGTTTATTGATCCAGGTAAAATAACAAAGCAGTTATACACCAATCAGGACTTCATCAGATACAATACAACAATGTTTAAAAACCTTAAATACTTTCTCATTTAAAAAGAAACCTATCAGGTTCTGTGCATTTCATAGCATCAAATCAAATTACTACATTCACATAACGTGAGATATCAGTGTAAAATATATCAAATATTTAAAATCATTCAACTAGTACACATAATAAACAATTTTCTAATGTTTGATTCTGCTGTTAATAATGATTATTTATAACAATTTCAAGTACATGTTTGTGCATTTTGAAAAAAGAAAAAATTCACTATTTGAAATTCATGTTAAACTGGTCTTAACCTAGAAGACAAAGTAAAAGGTATTTATTGCTGCCATCCAGTGGCTCGGTTGGAAATAGTCAGAGATTCAAATCTCTGCTGCTCTTATTTTTAATATTGGGGTCAGATTTAACCCTGGTAACCTTGTGGCATCTAAATTAATCTGCCACCATAGTTCTCTATAACACAACCATTCTTCCCATAAACCCCCTCTCAATTCTTTCTTGACCTGTTCCAATACAAAAAAATGAAATTTTCCACTTTCACATTGCTTGAGATGTTTATAATACACTTTGATATTATACATGTTCATATATCCTCCGTTTTACCTATGTAAAATGAACTGCATTTCAAGCATTGGGCTAGATATATCACCTCTGGTTTCACAATTGTAATAGTCGTTACTCTTAATTTTGTATTTCTACTAGGATGTTAACCTCCTCACTGTCCATCATAAATTCACATTGGTTACAGTGACCGCATTTAAAAGTTCCTTTCTTCCTACGTCCATCTATTGTTAACCTACCTTTACTATTATTGTTTGTATTAGAATGAGATTCTAAGATTCTTTTGATGTTCCATGAGTTTCTATAAACCACTTTAGGGGTAGATTTTCTGATATTTTCTATATCTGTTAATGTCGAAAATCTAACCCATTCTTTCTGAAATATTTTTGTCATTGTAATATTTGACATGTTATATTCCATAATTAGCGATTTTTCATAAGCATCTCTATTTTCAATTTCTTTCTGCATAATTTGTGGTTCATTTTCTATTATTTGCTTCCCTTTAATAGGTTCAAACTTGGATGTCCTACCATTTTCAACCTCACTTCTAATCTCTTTAATAAATTCTTTGGGGTAACCTTTTTCTCCAAACATTTTCTCCAAAAAATTACACTCATCTTTAAAATCATTATCAAGACTAGTCATACGACTCCCCCTCACGAATTGTCCTTTGACAATGTTCTTTTTACAGTGAGGGGGATGTGCACTAGTAAAATGGAGAAAAGAGTTGCAAAAGGATTCCTTCCTATAAATTTTAGTTTCGAATTTGGAATACCTAAAATCCACAAAAACATGGAAGATCCGCCACTGAGACCTATTGTTTCAGCTGACGGTTCTAAGACCATTCCATTAGCGAAATTTGTGGATAACAAGGTGAAACATATTTGTAGAGAAAACAAACAAATTCTAAGGGATTCGTGGGATTTACTGAGAAGCTTAACCTCAGATTTGATGTGTGATGAATTGATTTTTATCACTATAGATATTGTTGATCTATTTACGTGCATCCCTCACACCGAAGGTTTGATTATGTTTGAAGAAATGGTGTACAAAGATAAGAAATTAACACTTATGGAGAAAAGTATGGTAGTAAATTTGGTAGATATGGTCCTAAAATATAATTTTTTCATGTTTAATGGGGAATACTACCAACAATCCCAAGGTATCGCTACATATGCCAACATAGTGTTGGCAAAATGGGAAGAGGACTTTGTATTGACATCTGAATACAAAGAATGTTGGTCGCTGTATCGTCGTTTTTTGGACGACATAGTGATTTTCTGGACAGGTGGTATGGATAGATTTCAAACATTTATGGAATATCTAAATAATACTACCAATTTTTTGAAATTTACTTACACTACCTCTAGGGAAAGGTTGCAGTATCTGGACATAGAAATCTACAGAACAGAAGGTGATTTCGAAACTAAAATTTATAGGAAGGAATCCTTTTGCAACTCTTTTCTCCATTTTACTAGTGCACATCCCCCTCACTGTAAAAAGAACATAGTCAAAGGACAATTCGTGAGGGGGAGTCGTATGACTAGTCTTGATAATGATTTTAAAGATGAGTGTAATTTATTGGAGAAAATGTTTGGAGAAAAAGGGTACCCCAAAGAATTTATTAAAGAGATTAGAAGTGAGGTTGAAAATGGTAGGACATCCAAGTTTGAACCTATTAAAGGGAAGCAAATAATAGAAAATGAACCACAAATTATGCAGAAAGAAATTGAAAATAGAGATGCTTATGAAAAATCGCTAATTATGGAATATAACATGTCAAATATTACAATGACAAAAATATTTCAGAAAGAATGGGTTAGATTTTCGACATTAACAGATATAGAAAATATCAGAAAATCTACCCCTAAAGTGGTTTATAGAAACTCATGGAACATCAAAAGAATCTTAGAATCTCATTCTAATACAAACAATAATAGTAAAGGTAGGTTAACAATAGATGGACGTAGGAAGAAAGGAACTTTTAAATGCGGTCACTGTAACCAATGTGAATTTATGATGGACAGTGAGGAGGTTAACATCCCTAGTAGAAATACAAAAATTAAGAGTAACGACTATTACAATTGTGAAACCAGAGGGGTGATATATCTAGCCCAATGCTTGAAATGCAGTTCATTTTACATAGGTAAAACCGAACGAATTCTTAAGAGGAGGATATATGAACATGTATACGAAATATCAAAGTGTATAGAGACCAACGCACTATATAAACATCTCAAGCAATGTGAAAGTGGAAAATTTCATTTTTTTGTACTAGAACAGGTCAAGAAAGAATTGAGAGGGGGTTTATGGGAAGAATGGTTGTGTTATAGAGAACTATGGTGGCAGATTAATTTAGATGCCACAAGGTTACCAGGGTTAAATGAGCACATCTCCCTGACCCCAATATTAAAAATAAGAGCAGCAGAGATTTGAATCTCTGACTATTTCCAACCGAGCCACTGGATGGCAGCAATAAATACCTTTTACTTTGTCTTCTAGGTTAAGACCAGTTTAACATGAATTTCAAATAGTGAATTTTTTCGTTTTTCAAAATGCACAAACATGTACTTGAAATTGTTATAAATAATCATTATTAACAGCAGAATCAAACATTAGAAAATTGTTTATTATGTGTATTAGTTGAATGATTTTAAATATTTGATATATTTTACACTGATATCTCACATGTTATGTGAATGTAGTAATTTGATTTGATGCTATGAAATGCACAGAACCTGATAGGTTTCTTTTTAAATGAGAAAGTATTTAAGGTTTTTAAACATTGTTGTATTGTATCTGATGAAGTCCTGATTGGTGTATGGACGAAAACGCATGGAAGTGGAAAGAGCGTTTATTTTAGTATTTGCGTTCAACTGCTTTGTTATTTTACCTGGATCAATAAACCGCTTGGCAATTGGAGTTGGAGTCGAGTTTTCTAACTTATCGGGCACTTTTGTTAACTTTATTGGTTTGGTAGTGCTTATTTTTTCTTTAATTACTATATTTATCCTATACTCTGTTTATTCTAAGTATCTTTCTCTCAGACCCATTGTCAAGTGAATCTTATATGTTGTCTTAGTACCTATCCTTTCTTGGAGGTATTTTTTATTGCTTAATTAATTTTGCATTCAGCCATGCAAGGCTTAATGGCAGTAGGGCGAAAGATAATTTGCTCATCTCAAAGGAGACATCAGCATGAGAAACAATTCTTGTATATTTATGATCAAATCAGTATGAGAAGAAACAAGCAGAAAGTATTACCACAAAATAAATAAATAAAGAAGGACAAAAACTTCTCTAACTTCGGTATTCAGGTTATAAAAGTACCTGGCCAGTGGACACAGAGAAAATGGAGCAATGTGCAAGCAAATGCAATAGTGGAACTCATTATATCAGGTGAGTTGGATAGGAAATATTTTAACATGTGCAAAAACAAATTCCAACAGTTAAATTTCTGAAAATAACTGGCTGAGATCAGGTTAATTAGATCAGCAATCTGATAAGAATGGAGAATTAAACGATTTAAAAGATACCCTCTGTGGCTAAGGGAGACATGCTGACTTACATATGTAGAAAAATGTCTGGGTACAAGAAAGGGCTTAGTTGTGCAGAGTTGTAGATGATAAACAACTTCACTCCACTTGTGAACCACCAGAAAAAGGGTTGGCCAGGGCATTTGTTATATATTGTATACCATCAGAATAGAATTTTGTGCTACAGATTATCATGAATTATCCAAAAGTTTTTCCTATGTAGAAAGAATCACATAGGCACTATACTATATATATATATATATATATATATATATATATATATATTTAGAGAGAGAGAGAGAGTGGGGTCGAGAAAGAGAGACCAATTAGAATGGCAGTAACTTAGCTGTCTAATCTGGTATGACATTCTAGAGTTCACTGTGAAAAGATTACCTAGAATTAACCAAATATTTACAGAAGAATCATCCCAGACAAGCAACACGTGATAATCTTTGATAACACACACTGAATTGAAAAAATAGCACTGCCCTTTATAAATAATTATTTTTCAGTGATCCCATAAGGAGTTTAGCATAACCTTGGAGGAAGGGGCAAAAGATGTACTGAAGAGCATACCAAGAATAACACACACACACACACACACACACACACACACACACACACACACTCACTCACTCACTCACTCACTCACTCACTCACTCACTCACTCACTCACTCACTCACTCACTCACTCACTCACTCACTCACATAGCTTCATAACCTAGCCATGCATCCCAAATATGTATATAATTCGGCCTGGGGAATTTTAAAAGAGCATCAGCAAAATGTCTATAATAGCGAAAAAAGTAGTCAACTGATAAGAATCTCTCTCTAGGTCAATCTCATTATGGATGCAAGTGTAAAGGGGTTCTCATGGTGGAAGTATAAAAGGACTCTATGCTGAGAGTTACAAAAAGATTTCCGATTTCAGGCTGCACCTCAGCCATAAAACCAAGCAGTAAAGTGAGAGAATGCTTACCAGCTACAGTAGGACACATCCTGGTCAAGTCGAAGGCAATTTTTGCATCTTTTGAAATAAAAGCAAGAGTTGTAAAATTAGATTTATTGAGCTGGTAAACAGTGTACTCTAATACTTGCAAGATAAAAGTCAGAGGACTTCTTAAAGATATCATTATGTAAAGCATTATAGATATGATTGACAGTAACTTGTTTACTTGTCTATCTAATGTAATTTTCCTTGTGCCAAATCATCATATAACCACCCTTATTAGATTGCTTTATGACAAAATGGCCGTTAATAGTCATAAAGTTCATGCATTTTTTTCCCTCTGAACTAAGTTTATTAGATTAATTCCTGAATAATCATTATGAATGAATATAACATCTGCATCAATATTGGCTATATTATTAGCTTTATCTAATGATTTTATGTGACATAAGTGTGTTTATTTACATAAATGCTGCTTACATTTTAGATATATTTATATATATATATATATATATATATATATATATATATATATATATATTATATATTTAAAAAATATGTATTATATGTACAAAAATGTTTTATATGTATAAGGTTCACACACATACTGAATGTTGAAACTGTCAGTTGTTTACTAGTTTTTGTAATATGTTTAGTGAAGAATCATATGGCTGTAAGAGCAGATGATTTTGTGGTGTCGTGATAATGTTTTATAACCATGTCACAGCATATTGGACAGTATATAAGGGAGAAGGAAATTTTTGTTTCATTAGCACCTGAAGAAGCATTTTGTAAAAATGCTTGTGTGTTTTTTATTAAATGTGAATTTTTATACTGGAACCTGATGCACTACCTGAGTCGTTTTTTTTTATTTCTTACTTTTCGGACTTTGTGTTTATCTGGACACGGGACCTGGTTTTTGAAGGTCATATTTGTGGTAGTGAAAAATATGTGTTGACCCCCCCCCCCCCCTCGCTGTAAACTCTCCACAAAAACTGACAGGCTAAAAAAGAGCTGTAATGATGAGAAAGTGGACGTTGTGGATAACGAAGCAATCATGCATTGTTACTATTATGTAAGAAGCCCAGATTTTACAGGCACAAGATATTTAGAAAGACTAGAGAGAAAAATTGGATGAAATAAAAATACTTGCACAAGAAAAACTGTCAAAAGCTCCAAATGGAAGCATGTATTCATTAACTCTATCACACCTACCTGGAGTGGAATTTCATACCTCCTGCACCTGAAAAGTTCCTGCCTGGATGGCTTACACTTGAGCTAAAATTCTGAGAAGCAGTTTTGCTGCCTACCTTTAAACAAATGTATATATGTCAAAAACTATAAAAGTTACAAAAAAAGTTAAAATACAAAAGCTACTCAGTACACACTCTTCTTCATAACGGTCATATTAGTCAGCCAGCCAGACCTAGCAATAATTTTATATTGAATGAGCAATTTGATAATATGTGAATGTAATTTTTGTAATTATGCAAACACATATCAATACGTCTTCAGCAATAGTAGACAGACCCATTACTATCAGTGTGACATTTCTTCAAATAGACGTGCTTTTCATTTTCCTATATAGCATTTTTATAGATGTCACTCAATTTTTGAAATATCTGCATAATTATGAATGGTATTCATATTTAATTGGCAAATAAATGTAAATATCTACAAAGGACTGCTACTTGGATACCAACTATCAGTGCAAAGTTTTTTCAACATTGTATATTCTTTCATTTGATGCCATGGAGTACCATATAGACACCTTATGGCATAGGTTATTATTATTATGATTAACATATGGCATATATTAATCATATTTCCTGAAAGTAATTCCTGTTTTTCTGGTAACCAGTATCCCATTTGTCTGAGGAGCCATTCATCAGATCTATGTCAACTATGCATGACAATGCTGCTCTACAATGCATCCAGGTAGGGGATGCCAGAGATATTTACAGAAATATAATTGCGCATCTGCATAAATAGCTTATTAATAAATGTATAAATATCTGCAGAATTATAGAATTCAGACAACAGATACTACTGACAACTTTTGTAGCATTATGTAAGCTTTCCTCTGATATCATGGAGTACCATATAAACACTTTCCTGTCCAAGTTATTACTATAAATATTAAGATATTACATATATTTATAATTTCTGGAGAATAACACACACAGTGATAGCAACATGTACTCCAGTTTTTTTGAATAGATATTGCAGTCCTCTAGAGTGGCTTGGCATGCCAAAATGCTGTACCACTAAGCAGTCTAGTGAATAATGCACAAGATATTTACAAAACAATATGATATTTATGAACTGCTGCAAATGTAAATGTTTCACATTGGTAGTAAGTGAACAACGGGTATCAGTGACAACTTTGTAGCATTAAATATGCCTTCATTTGGTACCAAAAATTAGCATTTATACTCTACATAGTTCAAGTTATTAACAGAAATATTAATATGAAACAATTATAATTTGGTGTAAGAAATCACACTTTTCTATATACTGACTACTGCATTTGGGTCAACAGACATTGCTGATGTCTGTACTGAGCTGGCCTGTGATATGTTGTTCCACTGTGCTATTATGTAAATGTTTGGGACAACATCTGCATATAACATAACAATATGCATAAATATCATATTTAGTATTAAACAAGTCTAGAAACCTGTGAAATGGTGGTAGTTAAAACCCTGGGTACTAGTGAGACGTTTACCAGCATTATGTTAGCATTTTGTTGATGCCAGGAAGTACAGCATCCTCCTTGTAGCAAAGTAGTAACACAACTATTAATATAACATACACATTCAGAATTTTGAATCAATACAAATCACATTTCTCATCTACTGAGTAATTTTTGTGTCAAGACAGGCAGACTTCAAAGCTTTAAGCAGCACTAAGTTGTTTTTGGTAAGTACTTTAGTCTCCTTCAAATGCAAGATGTACTTGTATTTGGACAAGATGAAATGTACTTACCTAATATATGTGGCGACCCCTAACCGGGAAAAGTCGAAAAAAGTATAATAAATTTAGTCAGAGGAAGGGTACATTTTCATGCAGAAGTTGTAGTTTTTCTAAATATATATTTAGAGATAATGTATTTGCACATCAAACTACTAATTGTAAGTATAGTAATGATTTGCATTTCAACTGTAAATCTTACCTTGTCTAAGCCCCATAAGAGCACAAGAGGAGACACGCGCGCTTGCGAAAAGAAAACAGTATTAGTTCAAGCCATGGTATTCCCAGTAAGCATTAACCCTTCTACCTTTGCAATCAGCAGCATGCTACATGTTGACTGTCATACCTATCCATTCACATCAAGATGCCAGATAAACACTCTGCTTCAACATGTCAAACCTATCCCAGGATGACCAAACAATATAGTCCATCAGCATTATTTCATTCTCCTGTGCTTTGCTTTTACTATCACGTTTTATGTGATCTAAAGTGAACAGCATAAACTTTCTGAACACTCACAAGTCATGCAATTCCTATACAGGGCATTACTAGTGACTTCCTCCTTAAGAATATGATGTAAGAAAAGAAAATGTACAGTGGAAAATGTATTAGGTAAGTACATTTCATCTTGTCCAAATACAAGTACATCTTGCATTTGAAGGAGACTAAAGTACTTACCAAAAACAACTTAGTGCTGCTTATTTATATCTAGTCAGCCCATTTCCTTTCCTGATGGTTCTTTTAAACATTATAAATATATAAAGCGAGTGTTTAGAACTGTCACTATACCTTGATTGTGAGGCGTATCTGATTCATCACCATATAACTGTCACTATACCTTGATTGTGAAGCGTATCTGATTCATCACCATATAACTGTCACTATACTTGATTGGGAAGTGCATCTGATTCATCACCATACTTTCATCACCATACTTTCATTTGTTGCTTGCACTACACCTGTTGCTGCTGTCATGCTCCAAAACCTGTTACTTCCAGTAAGTGAAACGAGTGGTAAGAGATGCACCTATTTTAAAGTAAACTGTACAGGAAGTACAGAAAAAGGAGGAGGAATTGAGGACATTTACTTTTTATTTTATAGAAACAGGCACCTGATCACTCAGTTGATTAATACAGACTTCAGTGTTGTAGCCAATCGAGTAATCAGGCTATCTTCATTTTTAGTCCTTACTCCACCTACATGAGTGAGTAAAACTTGAATATTTTCATGTTAATATTTTGTTTTAGTACAGAAGAAATGCACACAATACTATACTGTTTACAAACTGTGTTGTCTTTGCTGTGTGGTAAAAAATAAGACAGCACAATGTCAGTTATACTGTGTGTGCTTTTTCTGTGGAGGCTGAACCACATAAAAAAGGAGATTTTCTTTAAAATTGGTAGCACTACTTTTTTTTTCTATACACTAAAAGATGCACACTTGTAGAAAACAGGAACCATATTTCTGAAAGTGTAAGCATGTTATATACCTTGCAGTTGTTTTCCAAAGGGCAGAGTGCACAGGAGAGTTGTAGGCATGGATGGAATGCTTTTTATTTTGACAATAACACTAACATCACTAATCATTGCATAATGCAAGCTGTGCTATAGGTGCAAATGAGTTAATATAACAGATTTATCAAAAACATTACATAGACAAATTAACTTTCAGCCACCTGAAAAAGAAGTGACAGAGAAAATGTGAAATATAAAGAACAAACCCCAGAGAATTTTAGGGGGCACTTGTTGAAGTACCATGGCCGCTGTGGTGCAGAGGTTAGCGTTGTCTCCTCACAGCAAGAGGTTCTCCCATTCGATTCTCGGCTTGATCTCCTCCTGTGTGGAGTCTGCATGTCCTCCCCACGGTCAAGTGATATTAAAGACATGCAGATAGGTGCAAGCGTGAATGGGTGTGCCTTCTTTGAAGGTTGTGCGTCGGGCTGGCAACTCGGTACCATAAAAATCCACTGCCAATCATTAGCAGACCGATGTTCTGCTGTGGCGACCCCTAACCGGGAAAAGTCGAAAGAAGTATAATAAATTTAGTCAGAGGAAGGGTACATTTTCATGCAGAAGTTGTAGTTTTTCTAAATATATATTTAGAGATAATGTATTTGCACATCAAACTACTAATTGTAAGTATAGTAATGATTTGTATTTCAACTGTAAATCTATGAATTTGATACATATTTTGATCTTTGACTCTTGTCCAGCTTTTTTTATTGGCAAGTTGAACAGAAAATTAACAAATGATCTATGATCATTTATCTGAAGTATGAAGAAAAACAGACAGCAACACATTATATAAACATCAAAATTACACAAATTAACCACGTTGCTTCAGATTTATCGTGCTTCAACAAGTGCCGCCAAATTTAAGGAGAGGTGATTTGGTATCAAAAGTGGAATACTTGGAGTTTGTTTGTGTCTTTTGACTTTTCCCGGTTAGGGGTCGCCACAGCGGAACTCTGGTCCGCTAATGATTGGCAGTTGATTTTTACGTATCAGCTTGCCCGGCCTGACGCACAACCTTCAACGAAGGTACGCCCATTCATGCACGTCTCCACGCAGAAGATGCTCTAGCTGAGAATCGAACCGGACAGCATCTTACTGTGAGGCGACAACGCTACCGCAGCACCACCACCGCGTGCATAATGGTGGATAAATAAATTGAGGGCTGTCAAAAGTCCTGGATTGAATGGTAAAAATAATATAAAGCCATTACTAAAGACAAAACATTTTAGATAATTGTTATTTTATTTAGTTTTATTAGATAATTGTGGATATTTTATTTATTAATTGTTTAATTGATGAATGTAAAATATATAAAGATGGCTAATACCTTTTTATTACATTGCAACTTGAAAAAGCATTTGCAAAAGCTTGGATGCTTCTTGTTGTTTTATACAGTAAGCTATTTTCTGCGTGGTTCCTTGAGCCTTTTTTTTTTTGCCTTTTTGCTTTGTCCCTCCGTAGCTATACTTCTGTTTTTCTACTGCACCTAATGACGATAATTTTCCATGTTCAGCCTCAGCAAGCCTGGCAAAGTAACTTTTTTTAAAATCAGTCTAAGATATCCTGCTCTCAGACCTGTTAGATGCTCTTCTGTTCACTTGCTCTAATATTCATAACCTGATCGATCTCCCACCAGAAGGCAAACTGACTTCGGCCAGTATACAAAAGTTTAACACAGTAGAGTCTCGATTAACTGAATGTCAGTTATCTGAACCAAACAGAACGAGCCAGCTGTAGCCACAAACACCAAGGAGTCCCAGATAATTTCAAGCAGATATACTTTAATCGAACTGAGCGCTTTTATCTAATGTAACATAGACTTCATCAGAGTTAATACACCAGATGAAAGGAGCTCCATTTATATCATCCAATTAATTGATTAATTACATGATAATACTTCATTAATATATAAATCCTTTAAAAACATCATTTAAACAACCCCCCAAGAACACCAACTCACTACTATCTAGGCTAGCATATAGTGGATTTTAAAGTATATATGTTAATAGGAATTTTTTGTTTAGGTATTATTTGTTATTTTAATAGTTGGTGTTCAGACATAATGAGAGTGTCACTTCCACCTCAAAAGGTGCAGGACCTTCAGTCCTTCTTTCACTCCCTTCTCCCTTGTCTCACATTATGGCCAGGGAATTCCTCAGGGTGCTGGGATTCATGACTTCAACCATTCCCATGTTTCCAATGGCAAGACTCCACATGTAGAAATTCCAGTGGTTCCTCAGATCTATGTGGACCCAACATTCTCACGCACTAGATTACAAAGTCCCCCTCATTCCTTGTCTAAAGAGGGAACTGTTCTGGTGGATTCAACAAATAGCACTAAATCCAGGACTACCTCTGTACTCTCTCACCACAGTCCTAGACCTCTACACAGATGCATCAGACATTTGCTGGGAAGTGGCCTTGGGCAGATTTACAGTTCAGGGAGTTTGGTTTCCCTCCCGGAAAACAGAACTCATCAACATCAGGGAAATGCGAGCATTGCTCCTAGCTCTACAAGCATTTCACCCTGTTCTTTGCCCAGGCCCATTCAAACTGTTCACAGACAACATGACAATCCTCTGGTATGTGAGCAAGCAGGGAGGGATGAGATCCTATCTCTTTGCAAGTTGGCTCTTGTGGTATGGAAATTTCTTGCCTAGTACCATATGACTATTTAGGCAGTGATGATTCCCTCCAACTGGAACCTCATGGCAGACTCCCGGAGCAGGTTATTGACTCGATCCCAAGAAAGGTAGCTTCACCGGGATGTGTTTCTGGACATAGCCCACTAGTAGGGTATGCCTCAAATAGATTTATTTGCCTTCCCCCAAACAGACAACTTCCAAAATGTTTAGCCAGATTCCTAAGTCCTCTGGTTTGGAAATTAGATCCCCCTTTGTTTTCCTGGAAGGGGATGTTTCTGTATGCATTCCCTCCCCTTTCTCTAATCCCAAAGGTCATGTTCAGGATTCAGCAGAACCAACCAAAAATATTGCTAGTGACTCCCTTTTGGCCAAGACAACACTGGTTCTCCCTTCTTCTGCAGTTAGCCAAGGGCCACCACCACAAATTGCATCACAAAGTGGACCTTCTCACACAAAACAAAGGATCCCTGACTACATCACACAAAGCTATGGTTGACACTGTGGGTGATAGGATTATAATCCCCTACAGGCACCTTTTCTCTGAGGAAGTACTCAGGGTTTTGCAGGAGGCCAGAAAAAAACAATACTAGAAAGCTTTACATTTCCAAATGGAAAAGGTTTTCACTCTGGTGTCCCTCTAAGAACTAAGACCAGCTGAGAGTGGGAATTCCAGTGGTTCTGTCTTATTTGTGTGAATTGGTCTCTGCTGACTTGGCTTTTTCTTATGTCAAAGCACACGTCAGCTATTTCTGCTTGTCTGCCTCTATTTCCCCCTCTAATACCCAGATTTGAGGTGAAACTATTTCTTAAGGGTGTCTTTCACATTAAGCCTCCCAGGAAATCTATTCCTCCTACTTGGCATCTTAATTTTGTTTTAGGAAGATTGACTGTGGTCGCTTTTGAGTCTGCATCTTTGGCCTCCCTAAAACATTGTTCTTAGAAAACTGTTTTATTAGTGGCCTTGACTTCAGCTAGAAGGATGTCTGAGCTGCAAGCTCTTATGGCTTCACCCTCCCTTCTTGCTCTTTCATAAGGACATGGTATCCTTATAAACAAATCCTTCTTTTATGCCAAAAGGGGTTAATGAGTTATCCCTTAACCAGTCCATTCAATCACCCACCTTCCTTCCTTCTTCCCAAAACCAAAGTAAGAAGGTACTGCACTACTTAGATGTAAATAGCATCTTAGATTTTATCTGGACATGACTAAAGCTATCAGGAAATCTGATCAGCTATTTGTAAACTTTCATCCCAGGGCTTTGGGCTTACTGATTTCCAAGCAGACTATTTCTTCTTGGATTTCTAAGATTATTTCCCTTTGTTACATGCTCCATGGAAAGACCCTGTCTTCACTTTTGAAGGCCCACTCTACCAGAGCTGTTTCTTCCTCAAAGGCATTTTTCAAGGGCTTATTTAACATTAAGCTCCATCCTTGAAGCATCCACCTGGTCTTCTATTTATACCTTTACTCAACATTACAAACTTGATGGCATCTCCAGATATAGATCCGGATTTGCTAAAGCCATTTTACATGGCTTCATTGAGAGCTTCTCTGCTCCTTCCTCCTGCCTTCCTTCTTGAGCTTTGGCACTCTCCCTCAGGATATGAATACTGCAGCAAGTGAATGGAAGGACGTAGAATAGTTATGTAAAATCTTACCATAACCACAGATGTCCTTCTCTTCACTGCTGCAGTATTCTGTCCCTCCCTCCTTCCCCCCCTGGTCTGCTGTTTTGCTTGGATGTACTAACCTTAGAAATCCTTAGTCTGGAATTCCTCATGAGGCATTCAGTTCTGAGGATGGTACATGCATATGTCGCTCTGATAGCTTATGTCTGACTGCAGCCTACCTGTGACATACCACATACCCTTGAGTAGTATAAGACTTTTGTATAGTGGTCACCGTCGGGTCACCTTCTGGTGGGAGATCACTCAGGTTATGAAAACTGCAGCAGTGAAAAGAAGGAGCTCTATGGTTATGGTAAGATTTTACATAACTATTCTTTCTGCTGATATTCACTCTGTTGATACTAAACTACAACTCAACTTTATTTATTTATTTTATTTATTTATCTACTGGGTTAGTCCATCTGGGCCAGAGGCTCATTTTCAGTGGAGACCCGAGGAGAAAAGCTCCAAAAAGTACACATACAATCATGTACTAAAATTGCAAATAGATAATAAGTTTAAACATACAATTCATAAACGCAGGGAGACAAGTTTCATTATATATACAATAAGAACAGTGTATTAAATGCAACATGAAAAGAAAAATAATCAAAAATAAAAAAACTATAGCAAACAATGAATTACAATGTAAATATAACTTATATAACAAGAGTGTTGCCAGGAAAAGGGTTTAGTAGTGAAAATATATTTTCAAGGTAAAAGATTAGTCAGGAGATATTAAACATGTAGAAAAAGAAAAGAAACATAACATCAGGTGGAGAGGCGGAGAGGTAAGGTAATAGGAGAGAGTGAGTGAGATGGAAGGTAAATAGATCATTTAGAAAATATGAAGAGGCATGAATAAGAAAAAGTGGGGGAGGCAGAGGCTACCAAGGTGTCAAGTGGGAGTTTGGCATGGGGAAGGTCAAGTATATAGGAAGTGGTGCTTTACTTCTTTTTTAAATTGGTGTGGATGAGAGATATCCCTTAGGTTGGGGGAAGGGTGTTCCAGACATGTACAGCACTGTACTTGTACAGTAACTTTCCAATGTTCTTTTTGGATTTATAGATGTCGAGAAGATTTTTGTCAGATGAGTGGAGATGTCGGGGGGGGGAGTGTAGTAGGACACAAGGTGTGAGGGGGAGGGCAGTATGATGGATTATAAAGTACAGAATGTGTGATTTGTAGTTGTGGACTTAGTAACTGATGAGGAAATTCAGGCCATTGAAGCTTCTGGAGAGCGAAAGAGTGGTTTGGTCAAATTTGGACAAGAGAGTAGATTGAATGTATGTTAGGATAGGGGTAGAATAGAGTAAAGTGGGTAAAAAGAGTGACTATGCTAGAGATATTCTTGAGGTAGGTGTCAGTTATTTCCTATTTTTATAGAGAAGGCCACATTTCTGGTGTTTCTTTTTTATGCATTGATGGATAGGTAAGTCAAATTTTAATTCATCATCAATTATGGTGCCTAGTAGTTTTATTATGAGGTTCAGCTTTAATGATGGTTTTATTGAGGGAGGTCATATGAAAGGAGGATTTGTGCTGTGCCAGTGTTTTGGGAAAGAAAAGGAGGAGTTTTTTTTTTTTTGGGGGGATTAAGTACCAGCTGAGACAATTTTCAACAGCAGAGAAAGTGTCCTTGGTGAGTGTCAAAAGGTTGGGAATGCTATGGGCAGTGGTAATGAGTGTGGAATCATCAGCATCTTGTAATAGGATGGAGATGTTACAGGAGAGAGCCCAGGATTGATCCTTGTGAAACTCCTGTGTTAACTGAGTGAAAGGAGGAGAGGGCAATTTGCCAACAGGTTGTTGTCAGTTGTAGAGATAGCTGGAGAACTAGTTAACTGAAGAGCTGGAGAGTTTGAGGTCAGAGAGTGCGTTAAGTTTAGAATGAGAAAGTATCAAAAGCCTTTGAGAGATTAAGGAATAAACAGGAAATGAGCATATTATATTCATATGCCTCGGCTACTGTATGAGTGAAAGAGAGTAATGCAGTAGACGTACTGTGGTGAGGCCTGAAACCATGTTGGGTGAAGGTGAGCAAGTTGTCTAGTAGGTGTTTTAGTAACTGGGTATGCATGCATTTCTCCAGAGTTTTGGAGACAGTGGACAAAATGGCAATGAGTTACCTCCCTTATGTAGAGGGATTGTATAGAAGGATTTCCATATATCAGGACACGGGCTTCATTAGTCATTAGTGGATCTGTTTATTCCTTCATCTCTCAAAGGTTTTTGATACTCTTTCTCATTCTAAACTTAACATCCCCCCCCACTAACTCTCCAATCCTATTTTTAACTAGTCTGTTCTCATGTTACTCTCTCTTAACCTTCAGCTGGGAATCAAAAAGGGTTATCTCAACTCATGTTTGTTCTACATGTTCTACTATATTCCATGTATGCTAAATTGCTTTGTAACACCTGTTTTTTTTTCTGTCGAGCTATTTGTAAGTCTAATGTTTTGTAACTGAAGTTTTAATGTTCTGTTTCTTTATCTGTTTTACAGGCCTCTACTGAAAAATGGACATATATCCAGTTAGACTAGCCCGGTCAACAAATGTAAAATAAAATAAATAAAAATAAATAAATAAATGAGTATAGAGACAGGATAGGCAATAGATTCCTTAGCACTTTTGAGAAAGTATGCAGGCAATTTAGCAGTAGAGGAGGAGCAAGGTTTGAGTTTGAGCAGTAGAAATTTAATGTAAGCATTGGGAACAGGTTTAAATGAGAAACTATTGGAAGATGGTGTTTTGAGAGATGATGGGGGGAGAGGAGGAGTTATTTTGAGTTAGTCTGGATATCATCTATGAAGTAGTTGTTTAGAAGGGTGGCAGTTTCAGTAGAGGTATTTTTGGGGAAGGGGTTGGGTATGGTAGGGGTGCCAGGACAAAGAAGTTTATTAATGGTTGTCCAGAGTTTTTTTTTTAGTTATTTTGTGGATTTGATTGGGTGGAGCAGAAGAAAATTTTCTTATCATTATTAACTAGTTTTTTAGACAGGTTTCTGAGCTCTTTGTAACTTTGAAGAAGAGAAGGGGATTTGTTTTTGACCCAAGCTTTCCAGGCACTTTCTCTTTTGTGTATAATGGTGCAGGTATTTTTAGTGAGCCAAGGGAGAAAGTTAGAATGTATCCTAATTTTTCTGATAGGTGCTAGTTAGTTAAGTATGTGTAGGAAAATCTGATTGAAGGAGTTGACTGCTTCATTAAGAGGGAGTTGGTGAATGAAGGACCAATTTGTGTTGGATAGTTTGGAGTTAGAAGGGTCTGGATTGAAATTGGCAAGCTTATGGCAGTCTCTGTATAGGTGGTCTTTGGGAGGTTGCAGGGGGTATCTTTCAATATAGGTAGGGCAATGATCACTTTAAGTGTTTGGAAGTGTTCTAGGGTTGTTATAGTGTTTGGGATCTGAGATGAGAATCCAATCTAAGGTTTGGCCAGTAGTGGAGGTTTTGTTAAAGCAAATAGGGGAGGTAATGAATTGTTGGAAGCCATGAAGGTCAATAATGAGGATAGGAGATGTAATTGCAAGTTTAGTCCAGTCAATGTTGACATCACCAAGGATGATGGTTTCATAAGTTATGTTTTGCGAGATCCATGAGATTATGTCTTCAAGAATGGGGATATTTTGCCCAGGGGTGATATAGATAGAAGCTATGGAAGTTTTTTTGTGTGAGTTTAGGTGGCAGTTAAGAATAAGAAGTACAGCAGGGACAAAGCTTGGTATAGAAATGGAAAGCAAAGAGAGATTGAATTGGTCTGAGTATATAATGGCTACACCTCCACCCTCTGTTCTTAATTTTGTCTAAGAAAAAGATGTTGTAACTGGGGGATAATATTTTGGAGTTTGTGATGTGTGGTTTTAGCCAGGTTTCTGACAGGGTTAGGATATGTGGGGAGGTGTTAGCTATCCAAGAGTGTTGGACAGTGATGTTATTAGCTAGGCTTTGAATATTTAAGTATATACTTAGTGTTTAGGGAAAGAAGAAGGTGTGGAGGTTGAAAAGTAGGGGGGTTAGGTGTGATGTAAGTGGTTCTAAGGGGGAGTACTATGTGAGCCTGAGTTAGGATGGACATCTCCATCCTGAAGAAGTGTGTCAATGCAAGTAATAAGATGTGTGTAAAAGTTAGAGGTTGATGATGATTTTAACTTCACAATATTGTGTGGTGAGGATTAAGAAAAATGTAGATTTTGAAAAGATATATGGGAGAAAACCTGTAGATAGATCGAGAGAGATCAAATGTGTATGGAAAGTGAGGTTGTTGGTGTAAGTGTGAGAGAGAGAGTGGGTGATGGTTTGTGATAAGAAAATGGAGTGTAGTATGAGAATGACAGAGAGAGAGGAAGAGAAGAGGGGTAAAGAAGAATAAGTGGTTCATGATGGGAAAAATACTAGTGGATGAAAAGGTATGTGTGAAATTGTTAGGAGTGGGAAGAGGGAGTATAAATTAGGATAGGGAGGAGCAAGGGAGGTGCTAAGGAGTAGGATGGTAATTGGAAAGATAGATGTGGAGTAGGATGAGCACAGACAGAACAGAGAGTGTGAGGAGTAAGAGAAGGAGGGAGGAGTTTAGGATATATGTTGGAAGCAATAGGGAGTATTTGTGATGGAAAGAGTTGATTGGTGTGATGTAACAGGAAGAGGAGTGGTATGGAGAGTATAAATGTAAGGAAAGTGGGGTGGGTGGGAATGACGTTAGGGTAGGGGAGTGGAGTGAGCCCAAGTGGGGCTAGCCCAGTCTCAACTCAAAACAAAGCAAAGAAAAAAACAGTGATAGAAGGCCAGAAAGGTAAGTATAGCCACTGGGAGATAGAACGTATAGCTGGCTATATAAGAGGACTCCAAAGGTAGCAGAGGGATTACCACTGAGGGAGAGAAGGGCAGAGGAAAAGAGGTAAAGGAAATGCAGAATAAGTTATGTATTGCCTGTGGAGAAGAGCAAAAAATAAAAGTGGCTATAGGTAAGAAAGAGGAGGAATGGATGAGCAGGAGGAAAGGGAGAGATGACTGTTAAGTGTAGAGGCTGGAGCAAAATATGAGGGGAGAGTGGTACAGTCAGTGCAGCAGACTGATGCACAGGGCACTACTAATTTAAGCTAACAAACTGGCATGCAGTCACTAAGATTATACCTTCTTCCCATCGCAATCATGTTGGTGCTGATGATGCAGACAAGTAAGCATCCTAATCTTACCCAATAACTCCTATTACTGTCTTAGTCCTGATTTCAGGATAGCATAGCTCTTTGGTGCAGAGGTTTGAATATGTGATGCTAAACCCAGATTCTGCAGCAGTAATGGGTTTAATTCTCACAGCCTCCATTTGTTTGCTTTGTGACTCTAAACAAGTCATATAGCCAGATATTGATCCCAGGTTATCCTTGAAAAGGAATTGTATGCCCAGTGGGATTACCCAGTTGGCAAACAGCTTATTATTAGTTTGGCACTTAGAATATAGGATTAAAGCTATGAGTTGTTAACAAGTTGCTTTCTGTAGTCCAGTGTTTAATTTTCTCAGCCTTCATTTGTGTGCTGTGTGACTGAGCAAGACACTTAACCAGATAGTGCTCTGAGACTCTTGGAAAGTGAAGGCAGGCTCCTCAGTGATCTGCTCGATTGCATGCCTAGTATTACCTATGAAATTGAGACAGTGTTTCCTTACCTAGAGAGCAGACTATTCATTTCCTGTGCCACTGTTTAACACCTTCAAATGTGGAGATGGTAAAGCCAGTTTGCAGCAAACCTTGTAGAGTAATTTTTCTCAACTCCAAATTTTTGAGAATGTTATAAACACTCATGTGTGTTCATGAATATTGTTTTATAGGACTCCTTTTCAACAAACCATCATGTTATTTTCATATCAAAGTGTAGCACTTCATTTAATTTTTAACCATGACAACTCACAGACTCTGGTTTACAAGTTGCTTTTTGGTTTACACATAGTTACCAGGAGATTTCTTTTAAATTAACCCTTTTCCCCAATGAAATGATGGTGTAGTGACAGAAAACTAGTATTCTTTGTGCTTTAGCTTGTTAGAGGGTGATGCAGGATTTTGATAATCAACCAAGACAATACTGGCATTAAAAGCCCTTGGGACACTTGTGGCAAACTTTGCAAATACCCTTAAATTGAGAAAAGTGCTCACCAAGTAATTTCTGAGACTGTAAGAAAAGTTGAATCAGAGTCAGCTAGAGCCACAATGAACAAGACCTCATTATTAACTGATTAGCTTGTCTTTGAGTCATTGTTTAGCTAATATTGATGATGTCAGATATGACAGTGGTAGTGGTCTACCTAGCAGGTCATATATTGTGTTGACAAAAGCACAAACCCCTACACAGGCATGACTAGCACTTACCCATTTACCCACATACACTCCAACATAAACAAATATGTATATTGTCAAAAACCCATCTAACCCTCCCTGTTGCAACCATCCAGACAGATGCATGCACACACACACACACACACACACACACACACACACACACACACACACACACACACACACACACACACACACACACACACACATTTAGGCAGCTTCATTCATGCTCCTGCAGATATGTACACACATCTGTACACACACTAACACACACCCCAGTTTCTTTTCTGATCATATCCCATTGCAACTGCTTTCATAAGAACCACTCAGCAAAGAAAATCAGGATGTGGTGGCATTTGGGAGGGAGAATACATGACTAATTAGAATTACCTGCTGCCCTGGATTGCTGTATTAGAATGCAGATGTGCATGTGAAACTGCCCTCCATGATGAGCCCCCTCCAAGTAGGAAACCTCAACATCAGGGTGGTCAAAGAACCAGAAAAGATTACCACAAAGGGAAAATGGCAGTGTTAAGACCTTCACCTAGCTGCAACCAATTTTGAAACCCAACCATAGTATTTTCCTAGCCCTCATTTTTTTGCCTTTATTAGTTCTATTGCTATGGTACAGGTAATAGCATTACCATTTTTCTCACATCATCATATTAAACTGTGACTGACCTTAACTTAATTAAGAGAAAGTTCTTGTAGTATATGCTAGAATCTATGCTATAAGGCTGTGATTTATTATATGTTAAACATGATTTTCAGTTGTCAAATTTACTACATTATGCTATTAAAACTGTTATTAGAAATTGAGGAGATAATTACATTTGCTGTTAACTTTAACTGCCATCTCACTTTTTACTCTGTTATAATGAGCCACCAAAATTGTAATCACAGTGGAATAAAACAAATCAAATGTAAACATTATTTGAAGTAAAAAAAAGTAGAAAAAAAAGTTTTCAAGGTGAGCAAGTCAGAGGACTGTACCCCAGCATTCCTGCTACTTGTATATACCACCTGTGAGGTTGCACAAACAAGTAAAAGGAGAAATCTCAGCAATCTGGGCACTGTAACCACAATACAAGCATTCCAAAGATAATCACATATTTTAAATCCCTGTGCTACCAGAAAGGACTAGAAGCACTGTCCTTCTTTTCTATGGCATATAGGCGCCTCAGAGGAGATATCTATGCCTTGCCTTCAAAGCAGTCAAGGACCCACTGGTCCAGGATTTCTTGTCTTCACAAATCAGTTTGGGGGTGTGGCTAAGATGCCAAGCAACTAACAGCATAAAAAAAATTGCCTTGCCTCTTTTCAGTTACTCTGACAGGTACATTTAGATTTAATGTAAAAAAACTAAGATTATAACTACTTTTAATGACTGAGTTATAAGTTTCTGTCAAAACCAAGAAGGAAAAAACAAGTCTTCAACTTTTCTTTAATCCTCTCAGAAGTTCTCTTCAAGCTGTTACAGGCATGAGTAATTCCAAAGCTTCTCTTCAGAAAAGTATGATGAGGAAAGAACTACAGTCTATTATTTCAAATATCCAAGATATTTCAATTAAAATGGATAAGTTGGAGAGTAAAATAGATAACATAAAACAGGATAGTAAAAACAAATGGAGCTACTTAATGAGGTAATTAAGAAACACTCAGAACGACTCTCATCTATTGAAGACTGTAAGACTGTGAAGCTGTAATTGACATGGTTGCCACAGAGTCTGAAAGCCAAACTGAATTTTTACTAAAACAAAATACTCTATTATTGGATAAAATCGATGATTTAGAAAGTAGGTCCAAGAGGAGCAATATTAGAACAGAGTGCCAGAATGAGAGGAAGATAGTAATATGGTACAGTTTTTAAATAAGTGGTTACCAAAAAACCTTAAACTTGCCTGAATCTCTTTCATTTGGGATAGAAAGAGTTCATAGATTCCTATCAAATGCTTCTTCAATGAAAAAATCCATCTACACCAAGATCCTCTCTACTTAATACAAGGACTTAGTATTAAAAACAGCATGGTCAAATCATCTCATAAAAATAAATAGACAGAACATTCATTTTGATAATGACTACACTTCATTAGTGATATCCAAGAGGAAAGACTGCATTGCATTAATAAAATCTCTCAAGAAATCAAACACTGAAACTCAGATCTTATTTCCTGCTAGAATTAAAATATTTCTTTCAGAAGGTGACAAAAATTTAACACTCTGGATGAAGTACTAGATTTTGTACAGAAAAATAAACTGTTGGAAAACAACAGAAGAAATGGATTGGTCTGCAGCAAGTTTGAAGAGACAAGCAACCAAAAGTAACTAGTCCATCAAAGGAAAAAATAACAAAAGTTCAAAGAAAAGTAATACAAACACATTTATTTTCTGTGATTGCATCTAATAATTTTATATCATTATCATATTAGAGAATAACTTCCCAAATTTTCTTGAATGAAAATTCAAAACAAGGTAACTCTCATTTTTTTTCTTTCTTTCTCTCCCTTCTTTTCTCTCACCTTTCTTATTCTATCCTTATATCAGATAGTGGGATAAATATTGTATTAAATTCATACTGTTACTTTTGTTTCAGTAGTTATGATAACTTTTATAAGGACTTAAATCTGATATCTTTTATTTCATTATATTTTATTAAATTGATTGTTTAAGAATGTGTATGGCGGTGGTGGTGCTGTGGTAGCATTGTCATCTCACAGTAAGATGTTGTCCTGTTCGATTCTCAGCTAGAGCGTCTTCTGTGTAGAGACATGCGTGAATGGGCATACCTTCATTGAAGGTTGTGCGTCAGGGCCGGCAATTCGGCACGTAAAAATCTACTGCCAATCATTAGTGGACCGGAGTTCTGCTGTGGCAATCCCTAACTGTGAAAAGCTGAAAGACACAACAACATTGTTTAAGAATGTGTGCTTAATAGATATAGTCAGAAGCTGTAGGGTGATGTTACTTGGGAGGGCATGTGATAGTGTATATGTGTATGTATTTATTTGAATGACTTGCTGCTTATGCTTCACTCTTTTATTGAGTTTATTCTTATTTCACAGTTCAATAACTTGTTTTCATTTTTTCTTTATGTACTGGTGTTGATATGTGAGAAGTGGACTAATAGGGATGGGGATTTTCTCATTGTGATTGATAGTGTAGCTGCAGCATACATTTCTAATGCTTCTTAACCATATGTAATAATTTTCTACCAGAAGAGAAGCCAGTAGTTAATTGAAATGGTCGCAAACATTCTTTCAGATTTGGTTTAAATGTAGTGAGTTTCCCATTGGAACATACACATAAGCTTGATGTAGACATTTAAACAGGTTGCAGTCATTGTCTGGAGCTGTTCTGACTCAGAGCTTCACTTCCTTACAGCTTACCGGAAGTCTGTTCTGATCTTTGAACTTGACAACACAAAGGGAATATTGAGACGATCATAGAGAAATGGACTTTAATAGTAATATGCAATAGTTATGTTTGTAAAAGTTTTTTAAATGTTTCAGCTCTTTGTGTATTTCCTTTTATCATACTTGGTTTCCATTAATTTCTAACAACAGATTTGTTGGGGATTTGCATTTAGTCAATGAACAGATATGAAAAAGGCTGCACAACAAAGATTACAGCTGCAATACTTTTTACACATAAGCTATAGCAAAAATAACAGAGTCTACATACAAATAGATCTCAATGATGGAAATGTAAATTTCATTTATTTTTTTTATTTTTTAAAGCAGTTTGAGTCTGTTTTACTGAAAGGGATGAGAAAGAGAGGGGAAGGGGAGGGAGAGAGGAGAGGTCTCAGGGAGAGAAAAAAGCTATTTCCGTATAATTGAGATGCAGCTAGGGTTCAGAGTGGACTGATATTTTTTCATTTATTGCAGATTATTCATATAAAATGTGCATCTTCGATAATTTAAGTATGTATCTGCCTCACTCACTCAAGCTATTTAAGTACAATGCTATTAACCTGAATTGTGATTTCAGGCAGAAGAATAGTGAGATTCCAGGTATGGAGAACAGTTAGTCCACTCAGCCCGCCTGTTAACCCAGAGATTTAATAATTAAAGTTCTATGCTATTATGATATTACTGTGATGATAATCCAACCTCAACTTATAACTAATCCTTATGTCACAGTACTTAATCTCATATAGAGGCTTTTAATGGTCATGCCACAAAAGAAGATATCTGTAATTTTATTTTAGAGTAAAGCAGAAACATGCAGGAAGACTTACACAAGTTCCTTAATGTCTGATCAGACCTTTTTACAACTTATTAATGTCTGTCTGAACATATCTATTATCATTTTTGGAGATTAATATATTTTAATTGCAACTTTCTCAGAATATCTTAGAATTTTATGAAGGTGATGCAGAAGGGGCAATTTCTGTCTCCCCCATTTCCAAATAAAAGGTGTAGGTGTCCTGACCATCACTGAAGTATTACTATTAATATTGAGATTGTCGCAAGAAGGTTAATTTTAGTTTCATGGTGTGTTGGACATCACAGAATTATTTATTTTAGCTTTGTAGCAGCCACAAAAGTATTATTCTTAATTTTGTCGACTCTGGGAAAATATTTCTGTAGTCTTAAGGATGTCACAGTGGTATTATTTTTAGTACTATGGATAGAATAAAAGTGGCACTCTATATAATATATCAGCGTGAGGTACTGTTTTGCTTGTTTTGTATGTATCAACCTGTAAGTTTGAATGTTATGGTTAGTGGGTCATGCATCTCTTTTATAATAACCACAAGTGCTATTCACAGTTAAAACTTTTATTCAAAAGGTGGTACCATAATAAACTAGGGAAATGATGAATATTTGTTAATATTGGATATGACACTGACTTATTTTTGTATAAACTGTATTCAGAAAGAAATTCATAATATTTATTACAAAACATAGATTGTCAGAAGGCTCATATGATTAAGGTTTTGCATTATTAATGATTTACTTCTTATAATCCAGAATTAAATTTTTTCAGCCACCTTTTAGTTATATGTATATTTGATTATACCACTCAAACAAAGACAAACATAGTTTACAAAAATACAGTGTTTTCTGAATGTTAACAATTTTTACATCCTGCTATAACATGCATAATTTTTACTACATTAAAGTTAGACTATGAAATATACATAATATAAATAATCTGGCAAGTCAAACTAAATATATTTACTGTTCTATCATAATAAATATATACTGTGCTTGTTACACTGTAGTATTCTACAAGGGAGCTTTACCAGGGTAAGAATTTACTTTCAGAAAGATGACAGTGAATTGATGTTTTATACATTAGCAACTGTATAATCCTTACATAGAACATTTTAATCCTCATATGAGCAAACCTCACCCCCTGTTATTAAAAACATACTAAATAAATTCAGTAATTAATATGATAAATATAACTATTTTAAATAGATATTTCATATATATGTTTATAACTTTTAGTCTTTTAGGTTTATGCCATCATTTCATATTCATTATTAATTCTAGGTTCTTTATTAAAAAACTAAAAAAAAAATTTTAAAAATTAAATTAAATAAAAAAAAAATAGATTCATTATTAAAATCCCTAACCACACCAACTTTAAATCCCTACTACACTCCTACCTGTCATCAAATTTGATATGTTCCTGTTCATCTTGTTCATCTCCTACTTGAGTCCCCCCACTACTGTTCATTTCAGCAGACCCATCTTCTCTCCTCCTAGCAACCTTACACTCAACTAAACCTCTAGCTCCTCTCCAAACCTTCTGTTAGACATACTTATCTTCTACTATATCTTCCTCTACATCTGTAAGTTAAGTTAAAAAAAGTTCTTATTTTCTAAATGTTAAAATGCTACAGCCTGAAAATTTATTTTGTCTTGCTCCACTGCCACTCAAGCCACTCCAAATTCATACATAATTACTTTCATACCTTGCACTATTTTATCAATATTGTATATACATTGATTGATATTCATGATTATATCATCTCTGTAATTCTCTAAGAATTCATATACTGTATTGTGTCACCTATGGAGCTTTTCTCCCTGGGCCTCCACTGAAAATGGGCTCTTCTTGGCCCAGTGGACTTCCCCGGTCTTCAAACTGTAATAAATCAATAAATAAGTAAATAAATAAATAATGTGTTCTGATTTTTACTTGTCTTAGATACTTTACACTTGATTAGTTTTAATGTTCCCTTTTCATGTAAATTAGCTAAATTCATAACAACAGATTTTAGTATATATATATATATATATATATATATATATATATATATATGTGTGTATATGTGTGTTATGAATTTTATATGTGTGTGTGTGTGTGTGTGTGTGTGTGTATATATATATATATATATATATATATATATATATATATATATATGTATATATATATATATATATATATATATATATATATATAGATAGATATAGATATATATATATATATATATATATATATATATATATATTATGGGATCACTATGGAATATCGAAATTCCACAATCCTGAGACTCAAAATCCCGAGGACCAGAATTTTGAACATTAAAAAAAAAAAAAAAAAAAAAAGTAAAACATCCAACAAACTATTCTAACCTGTATGCTGGGGGTCAATCTCCCCACATCCCCTGCAACTTAAATATATCAACTCTGAGATCACACTACAGTGGAGTGAATGGCAAAGTTCCCATTCCACACTGTACAGCAATCCCTATTCATGACTTCACAACTAGTAGTTGATAGATGGCTAATCAATACCTGGGAGTTACATATTTTTGTAATATTTGCACTAGTATTTTAACTTTAAGGCAGTAGCAATAGAGAAAAATTGGATGGACAATGTGGATTGAGGGTGGTTTGTATGATCACTTCATCAAACCAGAAATGTATTATTCCATGGTAAGGTATGTAAATAATATTGTATTTAATTTGTCAATAGTTAAAGTTATGATTTTGTCCATAACAAAATGCATTAAAGTCAGCTATGATTTATATCATACAAAACCATTTTGCAATTGTTTCAAAGTTAGATTGACGAAATATGCTAATGTATAAATATATTTCATTAAATATTAATGGACTTAATAATTATATAAAGAGAGGCAGTTTAAATAAATATGTTAAGATTAATAAAGCGCACATAGTGTTCCTACAAGAGACACATCTGATGGGAAAAGACATAGATAAGTTGTTATTTAAAGATTACATAACGGTAAAAGATTCACACTATAGTTCCAAGAGGAGAGGTACTCTTACACTATGGAAAAACTCATCCACTATGCCGAAAGTAATAGATGCTTATTCTATTAAAAATGGTATGATGTGTTTGGTTGTACTCAAAATTAATAAGAAGTTGGTATGATGTGTTTGGTTGTACTTGCTTGTTAATAAGAAGTTCTATACCTATGTAAATGTGTATTGGATCCCTGGAATTGGTATGAAAATAGTTAAAAACACTTAGTATAACCTTATATGTAAAAAGAGAAATTATATTAGCTATGGGTTTTAATTGTGTACCATCAGATAGGGATACTACTAACTATAAAAATTCTAAACTATCAGCATCTGATAGACATTTGAATGATTTCACTAATACAATGAATTTGAAAGATATATATGATTTAAAAGAGACAAATTCCCTACATTACATGCATTATTCTTTTAGATTTGGTATCCAAACAAATATTGAGAGAGAATTTCTATCTAATAATATATACACTAAGAAAGATGAGGTTTTAATAATTTTGTGCCCATTGTCTGATCATAGTGCGATAACTTTTAATTTAAAAATAAAATCCAGTGATTTGATTTTTTGACAAAGAATCCCAGATTATATTATAAAAATTAATAGATTTCAGGATTGGTTCTTACAGGAATTAAACATATATTTAGAGCATAATAATAATGGGGACATTTCCTATATTATACTGTTGGATGCATTGAAAGTATACATATATGGTAGAATTAAAAGTTGGTATTTATCCAAAAGAAAAGAACGGGATAAGGAATTACTTGCTTTACAAACTAAAATCAATAAAGTAAAATTTAAAACATAGTGATAAGATCATTAATTCTGAATTAAAAGCTTTAAATCAGAAATATACAGAACATACCAACAAAAATCATGAAACAAATCTGAAACCTATAACAAATGTAAGGCCCATAACACAAAATCAAAACCCCATACAAATAAAGCATAAAACAACTTTACATGATTATGTGAATAACCAACTCCAATGATATCAAAACACAACAAATCAACAAGGCAGAACCACCAACCAGCCATTAACTAACATTTTCACACACCCCATTAACCCTATTCTACACCCCCATTAACTGGCTACATTTGCTTATTGCTTTTAATTTCTATCATGATTTATGATTTTTTTTAATTTTTTTTTGCATGCTTATTTTATTTCCATTTATTTATGTTCCCATCTGTTCCCTGTCCAGGAAGCTTCCCCTCCTGAGATCCTGTTAAACCTTGAGATACTTATCCCTCTTATTAATCTGATTTGGACTCCCATGACTAAGCCCAAGACTAAACCTAGACAACCCAATACAAACAAACACCCACCACCAAACAAAACAAAGGGGACAAAAACAAAATAAACAACAAAAAAAAAAGATGGCAGCAAAAAAGGCAAGAAACATCAGAAGAACCACAATAACAGAACAACAGAAAGATAAACATATAATAACGGACAGATAGAAGAAAGCAGGAGGAGAGAAGAGAGAGAAGAGGAGAGAGAGGAGAGAAGACCATCCTGAAAGAGGACCATCTGAAAGAGCAGCACTAGTGGTCAGCAGTGCTGGTGCAGCTGGATGAACTTGGAGGTGGGGGGAACCTGGAAAAGAAAGAAAAACAGCCCTAGAAAACAAGAAAAACACACATGGAAATACACATACACACAACAAGGTATATTACTTAACACATGAGCTTAACATTCCAGCCTGGGACATCTGAGTCTTTCTCTTGAGTTTACAATACCTACAACCATGTCCCACCCATGGACAGAGAATCTAGACAAAAGTGAAAGAATCAGGAATAGAATAAAATCCCATTTCTTTTTTTTAACCAACCACACCCACCTTATTTACTGGATGTGACGACAGGATACCACAGCGTCTGAGACTTTCTCCATATTTCTGGAGCACACTTCCTGTAAAACACCACCATCATCCCAGTTCTTCCTGGCAGCTGTCTAGTACATCAGATCTCATTCAGGATTCAATAGACATGGACTTCAGGAAATAATGCCAGAAGAAACTTAAACACCATGGGACCCAATAGAACTCATCTACACCACCATATAGATAGATTACCACAATTCTGCTTCCCCCCATGCTTCCCTGAAAGTCACTGACATAACAGAGCTTACAAATCGCTTGCATCTATTGGTTCCTCATGCTTACATACCTAGTAAACTACACCCAGAATCCCCATCCTCTTTTTTTGGCTAACAATCTCTGTTAGCTAAAAAACCAGTCAGCTTGTCCTGAAGTAACATACTTCCAAACTAAGCTATCTTCCACTAAGCTTCCACATTACTGTAATATTTAGCTCTCTCTCTTTTTCACAGTTACAAATTACTTTGTTGCTTTCAGTCCTCTCATAACACAGTTCACAAACTACTGCAGAATAGCAAAACAATAAGTAATTACATCTGACAGCGATTTTATGGTTGGGAGGTATGATACAGAAATATTAAATAATAAAATCTTAATTAATTTGGAAAAAATGCTTAAATTACAGTCATATTCTATTAATCCAAAAATCTACAATTGATTATCCATTAGATCCAAAAGAATAAATAATTTAAATCATATTAATGAGATTTCATATAAAGTCAGTAACAATTATAAAACAGTAACTAGCATAAAAGATATTTTGGAAACCATTTGAAAGCACTATGAATCAATTAATAGTAGTTCAGTATTAGAAAGTGATGAACTAGCAGATAATTTTCTAAAAAAAACAATATAAAACATAAATTAGAAGAACAAATTATAAAATTGTATAAATCAGTCTGTTTCAATGAATTGAAAAAAAAAACAATTTAAAACATAATAAGGCCCCAGGCTTAGACGGTTTAATCCCAGAAATATATAAAATAATCCTTAATATTTTGAAGATGTTGTTAAAAGCATTTGAAGAGAGAAAAACAAACCAAATATCCCTCCATCTTGGAAATGTTCTCCAATCTCTCCTATTTTGAAACAAGGAAAATACCTGTCACTCACCCCCTTGTACATTGAAGATAAAGCAGGTGGGGTAGTTGGTTGAAGATGCTTTATAACATAAAAACACAGGATGGAGAGCAGTATCCGTTAATATAAACAAGCCAATTAACAGATGGAGCTTACACACATACATGCTTATATCTCCACAGCTTACTACAAAATGGTTAAGCCTCTGGTCATGTGCAAGTCCTTGGATAGCTTCTTTAAGAGACATGCAAACATTTATCTACATCCTGTCTCTTAAAAAGATTGATTTTAATAAAAATAACATTGCAGTTGAACATGCATCAGTATAGACATTTAGAAATAAACAGCATTTGTGTCCAAGTTGCCATGTATCTAGAACATGGTCTGGAGATGTGACTGGATCTCAGAACATAAAAATCAGGACTGAGTTTAGCAACAGGGACAGTCTTTGTTGAAGAACTCATATCAGGAACTTTGAGACTCGGCACAGTAATGTGGATACTCTCTGGAACTTCCACTGGAACTGAAACACTGGGCAAATCACTTTGAGAATCTTTCTCACAGGCTATATGCTGCTGTATAGGCTCAGAGAGTAGTATCAAATGCTTCTGATTCCACCTAAAAATCACCTCCCTGTGATTATACAGTGTACAATCTCAGCTGTGGGCAGATGTTCTTCACAACTCCAATCTGATCTTAACCTTTGGACATTTGCATCCTTACTACTTATCCTTCTCGTAATGGATTGAGTGGTTTGTTGGTCTTATCATAATAGAACTTCTGGGCTAGATGCTTCTTCAACAGATTGGCTTTCACTGACCTGTTGTTCTTGACACATGGAATCAACAATTGTCTACTGATGGGTAATGTGATACTGGTTTATCTCAACAGAAGTCCCTGGGCAGGTGAACCAAGATGTCTATAACAAGGAATATTTCTGATACTCAAGAGATTCAAGAAAACATCACTATTGTCTCATTTTGACCTTTCTAGTAACTGCTTTGCACTTCAAACTGCACGTTCTGCCAAACCATTTGACTGCAGAAATTCTGGGCTACTCGTGACATGAGTTAAGTCTCACTCTTTGGTAAATCTTTTGAACAGTTTGCTTGTAAACTGTGTGTCATTGTCAGAAATAACTTTTGCGTGGACTACTATGAACTGCAAGATGGTGCTTCATCTTAGTATTGACAGTAGTGGATGCTTGATTGTGAAGTAGGTCAATCTTGAACCAGTTAGAATAAGGGTCTACTAACACCTAATAATGTTGACCATTCCACTTGAAAATATCAGTGTCTACTGTCAACCAAGGTAGTTCCAGAATCTGGTTCAGATGAAGTGGTTCTTTCTGTTGATGTGCCTTTGTAATATTACACACAGAACAAGAGGAAAGTACTGTCTCAATATCTTGTGACATAGAAGGCCAAAATACTAATCCTCTCACCCTTCTTTTGGTAGTGTGTGCTCCTGGGGGACCTCAGTGTAAGATTGTAATGTACTCTTGTTGCAAAGACATTGGAACAATAACTTTAGGACCTTTCATGATGATACCATTGTCTGAGAAAATTTCATTTCTGTACGGAAAATTGCACTTCTTGAGGCAAACTAGATTGCTTTGGTGACCATCCTTCTTTGAGGAAGTGGTTGAGCTTTTCTAAAAATGGATCTGTGGTTGTGTGATTTCTGAGCTCATCAAGAAAAATATCTCACCTCCAAGACTTAAAAATAAAATCTCTCATCTCTCATTTTCATGTTGTTCAGTGGTACTTCTGGATGATCTAGATAATCTGTCAGGAAGATAAAGAAGGTTGCCTTTTTTGTAAACAAGATTGATGTGATACTTTTGCAATCTCAGCATCATGCTTTGCAATCTGGCTGGGGAAGTATTCATAGGCTTTCTCAAAATAGTGACCAGAGGTTGATGATCTCTTTTGATCTGGATAGTTCTACCATACACATAATCATGGAACTTGGAACATGCAAACACAATTGCCATAAGCTCTTTCTCTATCTGAGCATACTGCATTTCAGCTTGGGTCAGAGTTCCGGATGCATAAGCAAGAGGTTGACCCTCTTGTACAATGACTGAACCAAGACCAAATTTTGAAGCGTCACATGAAAGAGTAACTGCCTTGTGGATGTCATAATATCTGAGAGTAGGTGGACTGGCAATTCTCTGATTTAGGACATCAAATGCTCTCTGGTTCTGTTCCAACCAAGACCAAGATACATCTTTATTTGTTAGCTCTCTGAGTGGTGCAGATATTTGACTCAAATCTGGAACGAACTTGCCTAGGTAGTTAACCATGCAAAGAAAATTGCAGGGTTTGAACATTGTCTGGAACTGGCATTTTGGGAATGGTTGTTTGCTTACAAGGGTCTAGTCGTAAGCCAGTACTGGTAAATAAATGACCAACTTAAGTGACTTTTCATAGTTTGAAGGTGCCAACACCATTATGTTTGTTTGCTGACTCACTGTTATGCTTCACTGAGGCTGTGCAATTTCCAGAGTTCACCTTTGAACTTACTAGAAAGCTCTGGGGCTTACTTGTGAGTGTTGCAGGGGCTACATTTGCTGTCATGTGCTTGAGCCTGTTTCTTTTACCCGCATGCTGCATACTATCAACGTGAGCTTTAGAAGTTACTGGAAACATGCCTCTGTCATTTGTAAGCATATG
The DNA here is from genome assembly GCF_019279795.1 of Protopterus annectens. Taxonomy (NCBI): domain Eukaryota; kingdom Metazoa; phylum Chordata; order Ceratodontiformes; family Protopteridae; genus Protopterus; species Protopterus annectens. The sequence continues at coordinate 620,303,148 of NC_056749.1, forward strand.
CATGTACTTTTCTGCGAGCTCATATATCTGACAAATCTCAATGGCCTTCTTCAAAGTTAAATCACTGTCATGTCATAAAATGTTTCTCACAGCATTATCTGTAATACCACACACAAGTCCATCCTTTATCAACTCATCCTTTAAATCACCAGATCTGCATGTTTTAACCTTATTTCTCAGGTCAGTTATATATGCTCCAAATGTTCACCTGACTTTTGCTCCCTTGTGTAAAATAAGTGCCTCTCCATTACAGTGTTGCTCTGGGGGTTACACAGTTCTCTAAATTTATATATTAAGCACTCAGGGTCCTCCCTTGACTCAGCTGGTACAAGAATATGATGGTTTCCCCCTCCCCAGCAAAGAAAGCAAAGTCCAAAAATGATGATGTTTTACTGAGATAATCAACAAAGGTCAGCAGTTGTTCAATGCCCTCCAAAAAAAAATCTATCATTCACAAATCTCTTATAGAACAATGTACAAGTCTTCCATTCATTCGCATCATTGAACACATATTCTGCTTCCCATTGAGCCATTACAATATTTGAATAACTATTAGCACATGAGGTACCCATCACAACAGCCCATTTCTGTAAATAGTATTCTCCAAAGAGCAAAACATTATTCTCCAGCACCAATTTCAGTAGGAAGCATATCTACAGGATTACGTTCTTATCAAAGGTTTTCTTTCCTGTCAGAAATTTTCGTATGGCTTTAATCCCATAATCATTCGGCATGACCATGAAAAGGCTCCTCACATCCATTGTCACCATAACAAATTCTGTTGTTCCATCCAATGTGTGAATAAATGAAGATAGAGTTTCTAAAAAATGCTGGGTGTCTTTCAATACCATCATTGCCTTTCAGAGTGCTTCTTTCCATTTATGCTCAATACATATGGAGGCCAGGGTCTACATCCTACAAAGTGGGGGGAGAATTTGTATTTTTGCAGAGCGTTAAAACAGATATGGCCAACTTAGGGAACTAAAAGCTTTATCTATATCAAGGCTTAAACTAGAAAGCTCATTTTTTTCTTGTTTGTTAGGTCTGTTAAGGAAAACAGTTTGATTGCATTATATTGTATCTTTCTGTTTTGATGTACCCAGTTTGGTCTTTATGAATTAATTCTGGAAGAATATTATTTAATCTGTCTGCTAAGATAGACACAAATATCTTATAATCAATGTTAAGCAAATATATTGGTCTGTATGGTGTACAAAGGTTGGGTTTTCTTTACTTGGTTTTAAAATAGGAGAAATGACTGCATATTTCCATGAGGGAAGGATGTTTACTGTAGCTTTAACTTCTTGAAATGCACTGAGTAAAATTTTCAAGATATTTGTGGATAAAAGTTTGGAAAATTCCAGAATTAAGCCATCCAGCCTGGTACCTTTTTTGTCTTAAGATTTTTTATTTGTTCCATTCATTATTTAAAGGAAAAGGTTTATCTGTGTTACTAATATTATGTTTAGACAATTTTTTAAAATATTATTTCTAAAAAAGTTGTCTATACTTTTACAGCTCACTTTTAGATAAATTATTGTTATTAATGTTCTCATAATTTTTTTTTAAACATAAGATTTTTTTTTTTAATGTCTAACTTTGTCACAGTCCTAATAAATACACAAACACCCACAAACGTTTGGTGACCTTTATTGTGATAAATTGCTTAATAACTTAACTTTATTGAAACATAAAAGACATAAACAACATGAGGGCAGCGTTCCTGCTCACCCGTTGAATACAGTTAGCTAATGAAACAACAACAAAACTGTATCAAACATCAATCAAATCAACATAGACAGCGTCCCCGCTCACCTTGGATAAACAACAAAGGCAACGTCCCTGCTCACCTTAATTCCTCAATTTTCCATCCACCATCATGTAGAGGAGGAACAGAAGAGGGTCAGGCCTGACCCTCTTCTCTGCTCAACAAACCTCAAACCAAAATCAAGTGGGTCAGGCAGGGAGGCCAACAAGACTACACCAAAATGTGTTTATTCACCATGGATTTCCTTACAAAACCCTTCAAGCCACACCCCTAACACTACCTCACTTCCCTTCAAATCCCACTTAACCCTTTCCTAACCCATATCAGCCACCCAAATAACCTAGCACAGCTACCACCCAGTACCCCCCCATCCCACATTAAACAGTCCCGTGACAAATTTGTCTGTGCCCAAACTTTACTTGTCATAGTCCTAATAAATACACAAACATCCACAGACATTTGACGACCTTTATTGTGATAAATTGCTTAATAACATGACTTTATTGAAACATAAAAGACATAAACAACATAAGGGCAGCATTCTCACTCACCCCTTGAATACAGTTAGTTAATGAAACAACAACAAAACTGTATCAAACATCAATCAAATCAACACAGAGGCAGTGTCCCCACTCACCCATATATACAATAGCCAAAGACAAGGCAGTGTACCCGCTCACCCTTGGATAAACAACAAAGGCAGCATCCCCGCTCACCTTAATTCCTCAATTTTCCATCCACCATCCTGTAGAGGGGGAACAGAAGGGGGTTAGGCCTGACCCTCTTCTCTGCCCACCAGCCCTTAAAGGGCTGTTCCCCCTCAAACAATACCTTTCTTCACAAGATCCTCCACCATCAAACCCAAATTAAGGTTAAATAAATCCAAACCGAAATCATTGAGGTGAACACCATCTGGTCTATACCACACTGGATCCTTACTGTCATACTCTACATGCCGGACCATATGTACCCCAATTTCTCCCAAATATTTTGCCAACTTAAAACTGACATATATGCGAGCCTTCTCCACAGTGGCAAAATTGCGTGCCCCTTTCCATACCAATCAAGGAATAATCTCAGACTAGATAAAAACCATCCCAGGATACATCCTCCGCAATGCTAAAATGTCCTCAAGAACTTGGCAAACCAACTGCCTCTTTGGTACCCTGCCAAAGTCATTGCCACCTGAATGAATTACTAACACCTGTGGCAACCCCCATTTAACCTGTAACCCATTAAATTCTTGCAATGTTTGACTCCGCCTTAGCCCTCTAACACCATGCCAAATAATTTTTAAGACAAAATGATCCAAACCCAGATTTATGCCATTGGGTCTAACCTCTGCACACCTAGCAGTCCAGAATATGAAGGAATGGCCCAAAATGATGATCTGTCTCTGATCTAAGAAAAGAGGAAAAAAGTGTTTAAAAACAAAGCCTCTACAAACTATTTAATATAATTCAAAAAAGCATTAGATGTCCACTGACCCACCTGTTTGATTACTTCCACTGACCTACCTTCCTTAGCCAGATTCGATGCCCTACCCATTTAAAAGGAATGTGAAGAAAACTTATCCCTTTGCAAATTCCAAAGCACCCTTCTCATAACCAGATTCAATTGCTCACCTGTAAATGCTTTACCATTTACTGCTTTCACTGCTGAAAAAAAACCCCTTGAATTCTACCCTTCCATGCTCCACACAACTTCCTTCCCCAAACTACTGGACATCTACAAGCTACCTCCTCCAAAACAATGGGTGGCTCAAGCCCCTCCTGATCTGTCTTTGAAGAACATAATCTAATATGCACTGCCCTAGGTAGTATCAATACATCCTCCCATACCAGTGAACCCAATAACTCCGACACACAAAACGCACCGCAATACATCCAAACGCTAACTGTATACCACAACACATACTCATCCAAACAACCACACACTTTACCCAAACCCTTTAACAACATTTTTAAAATACTTTCCGTAACCGGCCATCTCCTGTTCGTGTTGCTCCCTTCAACTCTAGCCCACCCTTATAACACTCTACTCACCAACCATGACCTAGTGAAATCCTCTAATCCAACCAACTGAGCAATGGCTGCTAAGGCCACCCTCATCATTTGCACTACCCTTCCCTGTCCCTTCAACATGGCTGGATAACATAATAGTAAATTCTCAGACCACACTTAGTCCTCCTCAGATAACTGCCGCAAATATTTGTCAGAGTCAAGCAATGCCCTACAGTAGGCTCATCTTGTAGATGCCACCCATGATTGTTGCACCAACCTGACAATCACTATTGTCCAATCTGCCAAATGCTGGGTGGGACAACTGACTGATGCAAAGCCACTTCTGGAGCCACCTGATGGAACCTGCAGAACTGAAAACGAGACAAACTATCAGCTATCTCATGCAAAACCCCCGGTACATGCAATCCTGTAAAAGAAAAGTTAATCAGCAAGCTATGCAACACCAATTTCCTAAGAATAAATAACAAGTGAGGTGCTTTAGCCATATTTATCTGTAGTACTCTCACCACTGCAGAATTATCTGAATGGAATACCACCCTCCACCCCTTCCAACGATCCTGCCATACCACCAAAGCTGCCCAGATTGGCAACATCCTGTTTCAGCTCCTCTGACCAATGCTCCAGCCATGGAACAGCAAACCACTGAACCGCAAATTAAGCACTCATTCCCAACTCCCCAGCTGCATCAGTAAACAACTGCAGTCCTACTTGTGTAACCCACTCCAACTGCCAAAATAAAATCCCATTAAACTGTTGTAAAAATTCCATCCACAAATCTAAATCCTCTCATGCCAACTTACTGACCCATACTCTGTGGTGCTTACTCTTATGTCCTTTCAACAAAAATGCCACAGACTGACAAAACATCCATCCAGGATGCATCACCCTGCAAGTGAAGTTCTACAAACCCAACAATTCCATAACATCCTTCACCTGAACCTTAGGCCTAGACTTCACCCAAATGATCTTGTCCCACAGCCTAACCATCTTACCTTGAGGCAAACAAAACAAACACTGCTCTGCATTTACCGTCAACCCCAAAAATTCCAAGGCCCTTGCCGGGCCCTCCAACGTATGCTCAACCAAAGGTACCCCCAAGGCCTCACACATCCCCACAAACTCTTGCATAGCTACCTGCAGCCCTTGCCTACCTTCCCTCACCAATAAAAAATTATCTAAATAGTGTACGGTTTGCTGATCTTCCACCCTCTGCTGCTATATCCAGTGCAACACTGAGCTAAACTTCTCAAAAGTAGCACATGCCACCGCACATCCCATAGGCATGGCAGTGTCAAAATAAAAGCTGTCCCCTACCACCATGCCTAATAACAGCCAATCCTCCTCCCTCACAGGTAACAAATGAAAAGCTGACTCAATATCTACTTTAACTAACAAAGGGTCCTGGAAACTCCTAATGACCCGAACTGCATCATCCAAAGATGAATACGTTACTCTAGCCTCTTCACTGGGAATGAAATCATTCACTGACTCACCAGCAGGGTATGATAAATGATGAATTAAGTGAAATTCACCCTGCTTTTTTTTGGAACCAAACCTAATGGTGACACCTTAAAGTTAGGGAAAGGAGAGTAACAAAAAGAACCTAACACCCTCCAGCCTGACACTCTTTGTCAATCAACTCTTGCAAAATCACCTCCCTCCCCTTGAAAGACCTCAAATTTTTCCCCACCCTCCCGCCCCCACCAATGCAGACTTAATTGAAAACCCTTTGGAAAAACCTTCTATTAACTCCCCCACTACCACCAGCAGTGGATAATGCGTCAATAAGTCTTTTCAATACAGTCACCTTAATAGGTGAATGGTTTCACAAAGGACCCCCCCCCTTTGGCCATGAAAATTAGCCCAACCACACCCACCTAGCAATGCTGAACGTGAACTGTTCCAACCTGACCCCCCCCCCATTGGGTAAATGCATGTGCCCCCATGCACTTCGAGCAAATATGAGCAAATCTACAACCCACCCAGGAACACCTACCAGCATTAAAATCCCAACATATACTTGCACCTCCCTCGGATGGCTGAGATAATTTGCTACCCCCTCCACTGGTATCCATCATGGTGAACAGCCAAATGTCCAGTTGTCTGACCTCCCAATGCATAGATTTATCTACTGCTTTACACTTGCAAAAATTCTGGTCATACCATAACCAGGCTTTAACCTCTACACTTCCCTAATAGTTAAAAAGTAAGCCAAAAGAGGAAGAGTCAGTGAAGTGTCCCTTTCCAAACACACCGCTATATAATAAATGAAACCTAGGACCCAATTATCCCATGTCTTAGCCCGAAACCTTAAAGCCTCCGCCATAATCTAGAAAGAAATAATTTAATGACAATAAAACTTGGCGCAATAAAGTTAATCTCAATAACTACCTATTCTGCCACAAACCCATTTGCACGCCAGCTATACACACTGTAGTCACCATTGACCTAGGTCCCTCTGTCCCCCAAATCCCAGAAGAAAGAAAAATAGAAAACTTGCCTCATCATCATGCCTTTCTCTTAATATTAATCCTATCTAAATCACCACACATATACCTCTCCTGCATAAGCATGCATTAGCAGCATGCTAACTTGTCTCCATTTTCTCTTTTTTTATTATATATATATCTACAGAAAAATGGCAATCAAGGATTGCCCGCACTATCGCGCATGCGCAGAAAGCCACACAGCTCGACAAGCCCGGGAAAGCAGAGCATCTCTGATCTGCCCCCTCAGCACTAGACCACCAGGAAATCATACAAGGACAAGAACAGGACTCCGCCATCACCACGCACTACCACAGAACCACACTAGATTACCAGAGAGAAAAATTAAACAGCCATCCCACACAACAAACCACTAGACCACCAGGGAAGCAAACCAACCGAACAGCCATCCCACACAACCACCATACACCAGCACTAGACCACTGGGGAATGAACATTCAACAGCATCCATACAACCCCCTTACTCCATCCCCACTCAAACACCACACAGACACACTAGACCACCACGGAACACGGCCACGCTACTTACCACCGCATGCCAACACTAGACTCCAGGGACATAGACTAGGGGGTTAACTGCTTGAAAAGGAAAGGGCTTGAAAAGCAAAGGGATTCAACAATCCCCTTTACTTATTTCTCTCTTTTTTTTTTCTTTTAAATATCCATAGAGTGCTGCACTGGTGCCATTGTGCGTGCGCATCCGGCTATTAACGGTCAGAAGCCAACCAACAAATTACCACAAAATCTCCTCTATGGACTGTGCAGCACTAGACCACCAGGGAAAGTTAAACAATAACAAAAAACTTAACGTCGCAGCACTAGACCACCAGGGAAGCTAAACAGTAGCAAGAAACTTAACAACGCAGCACTAGACCACCGGGGAATGTAATATTACACAACATATAAATGGTGCAGCACTAGACCACCAGGGAAAGCTAAACAGTATTAAGAAACTTAACGGCACAGCACTAGACCACCGTGGAATGTAATATTACATATAAACCACACTAACCCACCAGGTAAAGTTAATAAATACACAAACATCTTCTTAATAACCTAACAAGCCACTTAAAATACTCCTTTCACCCAAAAACTGACACCACCATGGCCTCAATTAACTGGAAAACAAGCCCCACAGCAGAAACAGACCTAACACTACATTTAAACTTTCTGATATATCTGTTATAAGGAGGGAAAAAAAAAGAAAAAAAAGGAATCCTTAAAAACTCAACAGGGCTGTACTCACCTCACTGCTTATAACTACCAAAGGCCTACCTTACTCACAACCTCAGGTCATCTGGGACATGATCCTGCCTCACAACAAGACTACACCAAAATGTGCTTATTCACTCTGGATTTCCTTTCAAACCCTTCAAGCCACACCCCTAACACTACCCTACTTCCCTTCAAATCCCAACTCACTTAACCCTTTCCTAACCCTTCTCAGCCACCCAAATAACCTAGCACAGCTACCACCCAGCACCCCCCCCCCATCCCACATCAGTCCTGTGACAAATTCATGTGTGCCAAACCTCACTAGTCGGCTTATTTGTGGTGTATATTATTTCGTTTATATGACTTTTTTCATTTAAATATTTAGACGTAATTGCAGTCCTGTGCAGACCATTGGGGTTAATTGAGTAAGATTGTAATCTGATTTTTTTCCAGATTTATTGATATTTTATGCTGCATGATATCCTGATATTCCTTGTTCAGTTTGCATATCTCAGCTAACGTAGATTTGTTATTTGTTGTAAGTTTTAGTTTTAGTTCTTCAATTAATTTTTGTATGTTTTATAGTTTTTTATCCCATTCCTTCCTCTTATTTATATAGCAACATTTGATTTTCCCATGAAAGACTACCTTTAAAGTGGTGTCCCATAGGATAATATCTAAAACCACTCTGTTGTTATTGACATCCAGGTTAAACTTTATTTCATTTAGCAACCATTCTTTGAATCCTTGCACTGTTACTAGATAAGCAGGCAGTCTTTGGAAGAAGTTTAAAAGGTCGGTGCTAAGTGTTATATTGAAGGTGATAGCATTGTGGTCAGACATAGGGCATGATGTCAGTACTACATAATCAATTTCAGCCAGTAAAGAACTGGTTACAAAGACTTTGTCTATGTTAGTCTGCATGCCAAATCTGTAAGAGTAGTGAGAATATTTCAAGGAGGATAATAGTTTTATCCAATCAATGTCAATTAGTTTTCTGTCTTTTATATGGTTGTTCAAGTGCTTGGCTACAGGGAGCATCTTGAAGGGCTTAGAACTTGTAGTGTCAGTGGAAGACAAGATGCAATTAAAATCACCTGCTAATAGTAGCTCACCTTTGAACTTTAATGTTATAGTCTCTAAATGTTTTTCATGATTTTAGTCCCAGTACCTAGTATCCAGTAGGTGTCTGCAAAAGTGTACATCTTTTTATCTAGATTTAGTGCAGCTAAAGTATGCATACCATTATTGCACGAGTATGATTTAACTATTTATGGAATTCTCATTGATTTTCTGTGTAAGATTAGAACACCTCTTCACTTGTGGTTGAAGAATTAACTTATTAAAATCTTATAATCTTTGAAAGTTAATTTGTTTAGATCTTCTGTTACTAAATGAGGTTCCTAAATGAATACAAAATCTGCTTTATATAACATTATATATTTGTTAACACTATTCCTTTTCATGGGGTTTGTTCAAACCACTGGCATTTATAAAGAAAATATTGAGTGTTGTCATTTGATGGAGACTACTATTGTGAGTAAAATTGAAAAGTGCGTTCTTTGATTCATTATGACAGTTACTATTTTAAAACTGTTATGGGCAATTTAAAAACTCTTAAGTTTGAAAACAATAAAACTGTACATTTTAACAACCTTCTGCATGGATTAACTAAATCCAGGCTTACTATATTTCTCATAGAAGCCATAAACTAACCATCTCATGACATCTAGTGGGAATTCCTAGCTACTGCAGGTTAACAGCAAGCAGAAGGGAAACTACGTGCACATTAAAAATATAAAATAGGAAAAGAATCAGTTTAATACACGATGTATACATGAACTAAAAACATAAATCTTTATATGACATCTTGAAATTTTTTATCTAAACAGAGCCTATCTGGACCTCGCCAAGGCCTTTGACACCATCCCCCACTCTGGAATCATAGATAAACTTTCTAAACTGGGCATTAATCCCTACATCACTGGATGGGTTGGCAACTGGCTTACTGACAGAACCCACACTGTAACAGTATCTGACTCCAAATCTAGCTCAATACAAGTGACGAGTGGAGTACCTCAGGGTTCAGTCCTGGGACCGCTCTTGTTTGGCATCTACTTCTCTGAAGTACAGGCCAACACTAAGGGACTCTGGCTAACAAAGTTCGCAGATGACTGCAAACTGGGAGCCATTATTGAATCCCCAAATGATGTGGATATTCTACAAAAGGACCTTACAGAAACAGATGCTTGGTGCCAGAGCCATGGGCTCAAGCTCACTGCCAAGAAATGTATAGTTATCCCCTTTGGGAAAAAACATGTATCAATGAATTACCATATAGGTGGCAGTACACTAAACACTGAAAGTGTGATAAGAGACTTGGGGACACAGGTGGACAGTGGTCTCACCTTCTATAACCACATCGCCACAACAGTCAGGAAATCCTTCTATGTAGCACACCTCATCACTAAGGGTTTTTCATCCAGAAAAAAGGAGGTAATTGTCCCACTGTACTCATCTCTCGTTAGACCCATTATAGAATACAACCCCTCCCCCCCCGTTTGGTATGTGCCTGTCAAGACATCTGCAACAACTGGAAAGGCCACAGAAATACCTCACTAAATGAATCACAGGCCTAAAGCAGATGCCCTATGCTGACCATCTAAAAAACTCCAGCTACAGTCTGTTGCATATCGTCTACTCAGAGGCAATCTCTGCTTAACATACAAGGCTATGTCAAAGCCAGCGCTGTTGGACATGCTACAATTAAAGAAATCCCAATCCCTCAGAGCCACATGCTCCAGAAATCTAAACCTTGTCATCACAATGAACAAAATATGCTGGAGGGATAGGTTCCTGACCCAAAGACTCTGGAATAGACTGCCAATACATGTCAAGCAGAGCACCTCTTTCGCCCTCTTTAAAAGGAACTTTGACAATTGGATGGGAGATAGGAAATTCACCCCGGGATCATGTCAGTCACCCTGCTAGACAAGAGGTCCAAGGAAGTAAATATTGTGGGAAGAAATAGCCAGGGAATTGTTATGGCTAGGCTTGTATAGACCATAGGGCCGATAGCCTAGTACCAACCTATGAACCTATTAATCATAATAATTATTTGTTACTATGAACAAATACTATAATGTCATTAAAGCAGACAGGGAAAAAGGAATGCATTTAAAATTGTCACTATCAAAAACATATTTGTATTTCCTATTTAAATATAGATGTAATTCAGATTAAATAAATCACTATTTACAATAAAACAGGTACTTGTTTGTCTTTTTAAATAAAAATAATTGCTAAATGAATGAAAACACAGTTCAAATGATCATTCTTGAGTTTATTGTGGAGGAACAGGTTCAGAGGTCACTCCAACTTCCTGAAATACATCACAGATTGTTTCTCATGAGTATGGGAGCTAACTGAAACTGTTAGAAGCTCGAGCTTGCCACAAAAGTTGTCAGAATCCATCAGAAAAGTAAGTAGACAGGAATTTTGTAATGAAGTGTAGCTTTTAAGCTTAAAAACAATCATAGTTGTTAATACCAGCTGTGAGCAAAGTAAAAAAAGCCATTTTTGAAGCGTTAACTTGTAAAATGGTAAATATTTCACATAAAGACTCCAAATTACCAACCATGTACAACTATAAGATATATTAGCTAAATGTAGCACATTGCAGAAGTTCAGTTAAGTAACAAATGTATATGCAATAAGAAAATGTCAACACTTTTTTTAATACTTAAAAGTAACACATAAGAATCACTCTCTTCTGCAGTGATTAAATACTATAACACTAGGACTAAAACAGAAAGGAAAGGCACAGATATGAAGAAATAAGTATGGAATATAAAAGGAATGTATATAAATATTTGAAAATTATGGGTGATTTTATACCATTCCACTATGTTTTATATATATATGTATATATGGGTCTACGACTAATGACCGAAACGACGATTCCCCGACAGGATATTCACCGACGCGAGATGACCGACAGGTAAGTTTACCGACAGGGTTATTTGCCGACAGCGGAAAGACCGACAAGGGAATGTGCGATCGCGACCTGGCCTCAGATTGTGGGATGTCGGGTTAGGCTGTGGGAAAGGTGAGTGTGTGTTTGTGTCGGAGGTATGGTTCGGGTAAGGTAAGTGTGTGTTAGTGAGGGACTGTAGTTTAGGGACGGGTTAAGTGAGTTAGGTTAGTGCAGGTAGGTGATGTGCGTTAGTGTCGAGCTTGGGCTAGGGGTGGGTTAAGTGAGTTAGGTAGGTGCAGGTAGGTGATGTGTGCGGTAGTGTCGGAGCTTGGGCTAGGGGTGGGTTAAGTGAGTTAGGGTTAGGGTGCAGGTAGGTGATGTGTGCGCTAGTGTCGGAGCTTGGGCTAGTGGGTTAAGTGAGTTAGGGTTAGGTGCAGGTAGGTGATGTGTGAGTGTCGGACCTTAGGGTTAGTTTGGGTCAGGGCTAGTGTGTATGCTATGTAGTGTAGTGTGTTGTTTACTTTCCGTGTCGGTGTACTGATGTTTTCGTTGTCGGGTTTGTGTGATGTCGGTCATTTGGTGTCGGTGAGTTTTGTGTCGGTGTTTAGTAGTAGACCCGTATATATATATATATATATATATATACATATATATATATATATATATATATATATATATATATATATATATATATATATATAGATAGATAGATATATATATATATGTATATATATATATATATATATATATATATATATATATATATATATATATAGATATACATATATATATATATATATATATATATGTGTGTGTGTGTGTGTGTGAAGAGATAAAGGCATAAAATAGTAGACTACAGTTGGATAAGGTTTTTGAGCTACTTAAATTTTGACTACTATATATTATTTATAAAGTTGGCATTATTGTGGAAAAGATAATAAGAGAGGAAAAAAAGAGTTACATTGCCTTTCGTGTATGTTTCCCCATTATTTAAAGGCAGAAAAAACAAAAACTTGCATAAAGTGTGAAGTTATGTATAATCATTTGTCTCTAGGTTTTGTTTTTTCTTTAATAGTCCAGTCATTTTTTGAAGCTTTTCTTTTTAAGTTCATTGAAGAATCCATGGGTTCAGGTTGGCTTAAAAGGTTCTTTTTTGACAAATGGGGATGCTTCTTCGAGAGAGGCAAAAGCTTTCTTTCCTTCTGGCAGGGATAGTCTTATTCTTGCTGGGAATATAGGTTGTGCTTTGATTCCTTCCTTTTTAATGATTTTATTAGAGGGACACATGCTCTTCTTTTGGACATTACTAGGTCTAAAAAGTCTTTGTCAAACCTGATGGCTTTGTCACCAACTTTTAATGGCGCAAAGGACCAGGCAGATCTTAAAACAAGGTCTTTGTCTTGAGGGGAAATATATTTTACAGTAATAGATCTAGGTCGGTTGTTTTTACTGGGTGCAGAAGTTGTAGTTAAAGACCGGTTTGCCCTTTTTATCCCAAAGTGTGGTCCTTCAAGTAGGTTTAGGATTTTAGGAATCCAGGAAGTCAGGACAATAATCATATTGTCCCCCTTCATTTGCTCTGGGATGCCATTGATTCTTAAATTGTATCTCCTGGTTCTATTCTCAGTGTCATCTATCTTATCAATGAGTCTGGAGTTTTCTTGAAGAAGAAAGTCTATATTTTTCTCTCTTTCTATTATTCTGTAGTCAATATCTGTTACAGAATCCTCCAAAGCAGCAATCTGGGCAGTTTGTGTTTAAGGACTTAATTTAATAAGGTTATCTGTTTGGTGGTATCTTCTTTTATATTGTCCACTTTTAAGTTTAATTTGTCTGTTTTACCCACCAAGTCTTGAACTGTTGTAAGGAATGCCTGTATTTATTTCTTCATTGGATTTTCTTGCTGAGAGAAGTTGGAGCTGCTCATCTTCCTTTGTGAATGTGGTTCTAATGCCAATTCTTTTGGAAAGTCTCACAGAAATATATGAAACTTTTATTTGAAAAATTACACCAACTTGTAGCTTATGACTTCCAGAATGTGATTTTAATAGTTTCAGGTCTTTGTTGCTGAAGTTAAATGAAAATTTCTGTCAGGAAAAAATGAAGACTGCAGAGCTCAAGAATTCTGTAGCTTTCAGATTGCCATCCAAGCCACTCCCCACTGAAAAGCTTCTTAAAGGTATATCACACACACATTAATCTACAACAATTTCTTAGAGCATCCAGGTTGTGCACTAATGAGACAAACTACAATGAAGAAACTGAAAAGCTAGTACACCACCTACATAAGAGAGGCTATAAGGTAAATGAGATTTATAAAGGGGCTGCTGAGACCAAGGAGGTGAGAAGAACCAAAAGTAGACCATATTTTCTTCATGATGCTTTTGAGAAGGAAGATAAACCCATGAAGAGCAATAGACAACCAATGAGAAGAATGATACGTCTGCTTACATATAGCAATGCTGCTCAACAAATATGTGATATAATAAGAAATAACTGGAAGATCTTGACAGGAGATGAAAACATCCAATGCACAATGGATGATTCACCAAGATTTGTTATCGATCTACAATCAAGATGAACTCAGTCACTAAAAGAATGGGTATGTTCCCATGTAGAAAATGTAAAGCATGTGGCCTTCTAAATTCTAATAACTGTTTTGAGCATCCTATTACTAGGAAGAAATACAAACTTAAGACTTATGCTAACTGTAATCCTAAGAACATTATCTACATCACTAGCTGTAATGCATGCACTGTTTTTTATGTTGGTAAGACCAACAGACTCTTTAAAGAGAGGGTATTGCACCATTTAAGTGACATCAGGCTAAAAAGCAAAACCAATGTTTTGTCCCAACGTATTATAAATTATCCTGGCCATAGTTTCAGTTTTATGGTGCTTGAAGTATTGACTTAAGATATGAGAATGGGGATCTCTTCAATTTGACTGAGATTGTGGAAACTCACTGGATTGCTGATTTGCAGGCTGATAAACAGCCTAGACTAAATGGAACTTTCCCTTTAAAACCGTTTTTGAAAGGGTGAAGCCTGAGGAAGACAACTTTGATTGGCTAAGTCTCTGTTTAAATTTGATGAGCTGAGTTTAGTATAACAGGATCTGATGAAGGCATTCTTGCCAAAAAGCACTTATCCAATTAATTTAAGTTGACTTCACATTTTAGTGTGTTTTTATTTTGCTTATATTTGTTGATTTTTAATATTACATAGTTTTTAATCCTCTGTGGTGGACAAGCTTTGCTTTGTTTCGGCTGTTAAGTTTTAGATTGGCTAAAAGCTGTCTTTAACTGTCTGCGGTGTGTTTTTACCTGGATTTGTTGTATTAATATGGCTGGTTTAGTGGGACTGATGTTGAACATATTTCCATTTAGCAGTAATCCATGACTGGGTGTGGGTAATACAGGATTTACTCGCAGTTTGTGTGGTTTGATCACAAATACAAACCTTGAGTGATTAAACAAAGCCAAACACTGTTAAATACTGCATTACTGACACACACACACACAAGTGGATTATTCCTATTGTACAATGACAACCTTTAAGAAAAAAAGTTTTTCCAATAATTTTGTTATACACAATAACATTACAGTTCTTCTGCAGCTTCTGTTAGTTATGAGCATCCAAGATATGTAGTGGGCATGCTGTCTCACTGAGTGTGAATTGCTGTTAATTGCATTACTATCTTTGCCTTTTTTTTTTGTTAAGGACTGTTGCCAATAGTACAGCATGTAAATGGTCTGTCTGTGAAGTGCACTTTTAAAGATTAAAAGTGCCTGCTTTTTAACAGCAGAAAATTATGTGTGCCAGCTTTTTGGTCTGTTTTTTAAAAAAAATATATGATAGGGGATTCTTTAAAGGGCATAGCATGAGCTGTAAGGCCATGATCCCACATTGTGCCCATTTATGATTCTGAAACATTAGCAGTGATGAGGTAAGAGCTCGTTATCAGCTAATTTACAAGTCTCTAAATCATTGATACTATTCACATAATGGCAATAAGCTGCTGATTATGTAGGCAATGGCATTCTCCCCCACTCACTCTCCCACACACACGTACACACAACACAAATACACAGACACACATCACAGGCCCCATACCTGTGTCTAACCTGTGTGCCATCTTGTGATTCCCCCCCACCCACATAACAGCTGAAGTGCCATTATGGCACATATGTCTTACACCTTGTTAGTCAGGGGTATATCCCCACACCTCAATCCCCTACTGCTGTTGGCACTGTTATGACACTTTAAGAATAATTTCTGGTGGTCTAGTGAACCCCACCACCATCAACCTAGCACCTCGTACTGCTATTGGAGCAGTTACAGCATTTTAAGAGTATTCCCTGATATCTAGTGGTTCCCCCTACCCTGAATTACCATTGCACTGTCAGTGCCATTATGGTATTTACCTTATGAGTATTTGCTAGTATCTGGAGACTTCCCCCACCACTGATCCCCACAGCACATTTGTGACAGGTGGTTTATCATGGTGTCATGACCATGTTCAGTATCATGATGTGCTGGAAATGGCCATGCTGATCTACATGACTGAGCGATTTCTTGAGTAGCTCAGCCACATAGATACCTTCCTGAAGTCAGTTCTGGGGAAAGACTACGTGGATGATTAGTATATGCCTCTCTGTCAGAATGTCTCATTAGCATTCAGCATGGCCATGGTGCCAACTGTATGTAGTGTTGCACGTCTTTGTGTTAGAGGACTGTGCAACACTGAGTTAGGGCAGTTTCTGAATTCGGAAAAGGTACCTTGACATGTACACATGAATCCTGAACATGGTTTTCTGGCAAATCATTGAGGACTGAAGTTGTAAATAATGATTGGCATCTCCATTTCAGAAGACGCTGTGGAGTTTGTTTGTTTTTTAACTAGATTGTATTCTTCTTCTTCCCTGAGCAGTTTACTAATGTAGGAAAAGCATTTTCTCACATGTAGTTAAATTGTCTCCATAGTGGCACAAAGAAATTAACTTTATGGGACACCACTGTGTTTGAAGGATGTATTATCGCTAATTGTATTCATTTATTTGTCTCCCAAAATGTGTCTGTGTGCTGTCAGGAAGGCATACATTTTAACTGAAGGAGAATTACTAGGATGTTCCCAAAGTTTCTTAGAATTTTGTGTTCAGTGTTGAAAAGTGTTGTAATGGAGGGTATCTGAAGAGATGGCCAGGTCACTCAAATGCGTCTTAGCAGCCAGACTTATATTTTACTCAGATATGCTAATTTAACAATAGGCATACTGACTGCACTATCCAATCAGCATGCATGTTTTTGAATGTCAGTGACCCTTTGTTGTATAATAAGAATTGCTTGATGATGCAGGAAGCAAAAGTAACAAAATGTATCAATATGTTGGACCTGATAACATTTTTTGTCACAACTCTTTATGTTGGCATATTGTTATATAAACTATTTAAAAAATTTAGATGAATTTGTATGCATATTTGTCTGTCTCACCGAAATATGTATATAATAGCAGGTTAGTCTCCAAAGCACATGCTTGTTTTTAGTGTAGACCTGAACTGGTATGTTTGTACATGTTGGGTGATTTGGCCAAGGTATCTACCCTTCCTTTTAACTTCTTTTTTATCCAGTTTTATAGCATTTCTTGTGTAAAATGACACAATCTGTCATTGATCTTGATAGTAAAATGTTAACATTATCTTAATGTGCTCCTTTTTTTTCTTATGGAGTCCTGTCTATGTTCATCTTCTTTCACAACATAATTTTTGTTGTGTATTTACCTAGTTCCTACTCTGTCACTATATTTCAATATTTATGGGCTATGAAAGTTTCCTGGAAGTATCGGTACTTATTTGAATGGACTTCACCAATTAAACTTCTCTTACTATACATTATTTTGGCAATGTCAAGACATTTTGTAGAGATTTATGTTAAATAAATTATCAGTTAAGGCGCCTATGTTTTTTAAGCAGTAGGAAGAAAGACTGAGCCAAATATATAAAACGGAAGAAACTATGAGCACGTACCTGTCACTTGTCCAGGGCAAAGAAAACTTGGAAAATGCAAAACAGTTATAGAAAGGTAAAAGACTGTGCAGAATTTGAACATCAGCTGAATTTTGTATGGGAATTATGATTTAAACATTAATAGAAGCCTGGTGTGGTAAAAATATTATTTCCACATGTCTAATATGTGAAAACAACATTGTGAAACATTATTATACAATAAAAAGCAAGACCTGCAGGATAATTTTTTTCTTGTAGCAGAAAGTGTAACGCACACAAAAATGTCAATACGCCTGTTTATTTGATAGAAAAATGTTGCACTATTTGTGTGCAAGTGTATATGTATATTGAATTTTTAAGAATGCAGATATGTGAATATTTAAAAGTAAGATATCCCTACTCTTCCTCTGTTAAGCACCATGAAACCCTTTAAATCCACCTAAACTACCAACAACTTAGGCAAATGGGACTTTAAATTAACATCTTATCTGAAGGGCAAGCAACTCAGAAATGTAACAACTCCCTCCCAAATGCTTCACATTTCAGTGTTAGTACTGGAGCATGAATCCAACTTCCTGGTGTAAGACTAAAACCCACATACTTGAAATCTTCACTGATACTACATGGACAGTTGATCTTATGTGGAAATGCTGTTGTAGAGTACTTAAAGAACAATAGTGTCTGTGTATTCCATTTTTTATCATAGTTGTCGTGCTTTATTTTGAATTTGTCAAGTATTGTATATCATGCTTTTGTTTTTCTTGTATTCTATCAGCTCTAGTTCCATGACTGCCTTTCCTCTGACAATTTTGAAATGCTTTCACATTTCTCAGTGAATTCACAGTTTTTGACCAAAATGTTAAACCTAGTCTAATACTTAAGTACTGCAGATGTGCTTTCTTCGTGGATGGCCTTATGCACACGTGAACTAGGCGGTGCCTAGGGCACCATTCGATCAGAAGAACTTCTCTAGATTATCTCTCCATATCTCTCAATGATTTGGTATGTTACAGAAAATACCAAATGTATGACTTAAGTAGCAGACTGCTGCAATATACCCAAACATCATTTTTAAATCATGGTTTATGGAGTGAGTGAGTGAGTGAGTGAGTGAGTGAGTGAGTGAGTGAGTGAGTGAGTGAGTGAGTGAGTATGTAAATATAGCTTTAAGACTTTTTTTGTTGAAGCTATGTGGAACAGGCTCTAGCTGCAATCTATGAATCAACAAGGTCAGAGAGCCATCTGTGACATAGACAGGGAAAAAAGTCCTCAGATTTAAAATTTTCAGATTTGAAAAGATAAATTATCAGGAAATGGTATTATAGGGAGTGGTTGCATTATTTGCCTGAACTACTACTTTTTTCAGATAACTGAACTACAGAAAAAATAAAATCCACAATCTTTACTTCTTTGGGAAAATATTTAGTTTTTTTCATGTGAAAAAGTTTGTTGTGACTTGGAGTTGTGATATTACTTTGCTCTCACATGGCTCAAATTGCTAACATTTTATTACTTTTTCTGTTTATATATGTTGATTTATTTCTTGGACATCAGCAAATTATCTAATACTTATTCTGAAGGGAGATAAAGTGTTGGCAGGCACTGAAATAGGAGAGGCTGGGGAGAAGGTGAAATTGCTGAATCCTTATGCTAAAGATCGGCATTCTTTGTACCCAAGTTTTCAAAATGCTGCTTTGTATTCAGACTGTATGGGTGGACTGTTTAATGCTAATGACTGACTTTGTTTTATCATTTTAGCATCTCTGGCTTTATTGTTTTTTATCTTCATGCATTTAATGAGCAGAGATCCTTTCCTACATCATTTTTTAAGGCAGCCTATGGTATCAGTAATGCATTGTTAATGACACTAAATTAGTACTAAATAGACGATCAGATGGCTGCTCTGTCTAATAAATGGATATGTGATAACTGAAACTGATGAACTGATGGTGCTGATGTACCTTTTGCTTAAAGCCAGCATACCATTATGCATTTTATCTAGCAGGGGAACTAATGTGCATACTGTCTAGTTGGGGAGCTAATGCTCATGTGACAGATAACTGATTTGTAGTGGCTGGTCCTATTTTGTTTTATTTATGTTCTTACAGCTGCATCCCCAAATACTACAGTGCACTTGTGAGGGTGTACTGAAATTATGCATGTTTTTGATTTTAGAGAGTCGCTTCGGCCATCTGAGATGGATCCTATGCAAAATGCCTGTGCCTTCATAGAACATAATGTGCCATAGCTGGACTACTTTACTGCTGCTTTTGCATCACTTTAATTGTTTGAGGTTCTGACTTTTTTGTTTTAAATTGATAACTGTTAGTAGTGTGGTGGTGCTTCTTAGTGCAATTAGATAGTTTGATCATAATACAGAGCATCTTAATTCTTTATACAAACGAAGATAGAGATTATATGAATAGACATACATCAGAATCAACATTATGTAAAAGAGTAGATGTGTACACTGATAAGAAAGAAATGTGTAGTACAGAAATTGTCTTAAAGGAAAACTCCACCCTAGAACTACAAAAAAATCTATTTTTTCACCTTGTCTTAGTTTCCTGACCTATTTTACCACCTACAAATCAATCTTAAGTGCTTTATTTATAATTTTAGCCTGTTTTCCACAACATGGCTTCCAATGGGGCTTGATGTATCAACATGATCTTGTTCTCCCTCAACCCTTTCTCTTTCCCATAATGCTTTGTATGACTCAATCCAGATAAAAGGAAGGAACTGTGAATTCCCATGCCATTGACATATAATGGGATTTGTGTAAGTCATTGTTATCTTCTTTACCTTCTGTAAAAGGACTGCTTCTTTTCTGTCTCTAATCACCCTCATTTATGTTTGGCTCGGACCTTGTTTTACACTGTACTTAGAAGTTATCCAGCTACAGCCAGAAGTAACTAAATTGCAGGCCTTTGTTCAGGGTTTTCTTTTGTAGTCCAAGAGGAATTGAATCTGGAAGGGTCTCTCAGTGCAGTGACAGTTTTAACAATTCTGCAGTATGTGGGGGGAGGAACTGTCAATTCCTCTTGAACTTACAAAAGAAAACCCTGAACAAAGGCCTGCAATTTTGAGTTGTTAAAATAAATCAGGAAACAAAGACAAGAGTGAAAAAAAACAGATTTTTTTAGTTCTGAGGTAGAGTTTTCCATTAACAAAAAAAGCTGTATTGTATACACTTGTCTAATAAGTAAGGAAAACATTGGATTGTTGCAAAATGTATGCTGATGGGATGAACTGGAAGGGGAACTGTATTGACAGGCAAAGAAAGGAACAAATGTTATTAGAGAATTGTGTAAAGTTAGAGGCAAAAACATATTTATAACTGGGGATTGTAAAATAAGGATGGGAAATGTGAAAACCATGCAAAAAAAAAAAAAGATAAGAGGGAGTGTGTACACAGAAAAGTGTATGGGATTTATGGGGGTGATGAAGTTATAGAACTTGTGTAAAGGGATTTGGTTTAGAAATGTCATGAAGTTCAAGAGAAGTAGTAGTAAAATTGACATAACTGAACAATTAAGGAGAAGGAGTAAACAGTGGTGGGAAGGTGACTTTGGCAGAAAATCATTCAAGCCTCAGGGATGTTTAAGGCTTAAAACAATCATCTTCAGCATCAGGACCTAACATGATCATAATTAGAGTAATTTCATAGATTTAAATTTATTCATGTTGTGATGAAATTGCCAGCATACTGAGAAGGATACATTTATACTGCTGTCCAGATAAATGCAATTCAACTGCTAGACTAAAACCTGTCTCCCACTTTGATGGTAACAAACAAAAAAGGCTAAATAACTTCTGCTCAAAGTGCTATTTTTTTTTTCTTCCTTATGGCAGCTTTAACATGTCTAGTGTTTTTTTCTTCTTTTTCTTCTTACATGCAGACATTAATCTGACAGGACTTGCAGTATAATTTGAATTAATCGAAATGGATATATTTTAATTCCCATCTGAGTGATTTTGATGTTTCTGTGGTATTATGTGCTTGACTGACGTGTGTGTGTGTGTGTGTGTGTGTGTGTGTGTGTGTGTGTGTGTGTGTGTGTGTGTGTGTGTGTATGTGTGTGTCTCTCTCCAACCCCCATTTCCCACAGTGATGTCTGTGCTATTACTGGACTTAATTCTGATCTCTTCCTGATGTCTAGGGAACCCTCCCCCCACTTCTGTTATTTGTAATGATGTCACTGTAATCACAACCCTTAACTATACTGTTTCCCTTGATGTCTGGTACCCCCCCTCCTCCCCCGATCCTGTTGTGATAGGTAGTTAATCACAGCCTTTTGGAATGACCAAGCAATTTCTTGAATCGCTCAGTAAGTAGGTGCCTTCCTGGATGCAGCCTTGGGAAGTGAGGGCATGGCTTATTAGCATATGCCTCGGGGCTGTTCTGTATAGAACTATATGAAAGTTTTTCCCATTTTAAATGTTGAATGACAGTATTTCAGTACATGATAATCATATAAACATTCTGTTTTATAACACTGGACATGAATTCAAACATTCAAGTAAATAGTGGTCGTATTTGTGCAAGGTATAATGTATGAATAAATGTGATACATTGTTTACTTAATGGCTTTTCTAATCATGCATTAGCTCCTACAGAAGAGCTTGATGTTTTCCCTTGGCTGCTCTGTATGCTGAATAGTAAATTGATTGGATGCAACCAGGGGGACAGATTTAAAGGAAAATGTATGCATTAGATAATTTTATTGAGGCAGATTAATTATGTATTGAGTTAATGTAATGTTGTAAACAATCAACTTGAAGTACAGCAAGCTAATTTATTAAATATGTTAGATGTGCTCTATTTTGTTTAGTTGATGTACTTGATAAAAGAGATGAAGCTGAGAGCCTTGTGCTTTTGTTCATTCAAACATTTTTAACAAAGCTGTTATTCCCGTATGCGTCCTCTCACTTTGTTTTCATTGTTTTCGTATTGGCAGGCAGGGCCTATGGACTCAGTTTTTAGTGCAGCTTACAAAGAAATTTATTCCTGCAGGAGTTACTGCTTTTACTGCAAAATGTAAATAACTTTCCTCTCAAATCAGGTGAATTCCACAGGACCAAACAGGACATGTACTGTAGCAAATGAGATGGAGGAATGACAGTTATCCTGACATGTCTACTGTAGTATAAAATAACTGCTTATGTATTACTTACAGAGTGCATTTCGATACACTGTTTGATCAGCATGCTAATAAGCTTCATAAACTACAAATTATATGACCTGCTCCCTTGTGCCAGGGTATGTTCTATATAATCAAGTCACTCAGGTGTGTATCCTTTTATTTTTTTTATTCAAAACAGCAACTGCAGTGGAAAGACTTCTGTCTATGCTGAGCTGTGTCATCAGTATGACATGCCATGTAAACGTAATCTGGAGCCTTATGTATTTGTGCATGTTTGCAGTCACTTTCATTGCACACTTTCGCCAAGAGTAGTGGCACTTCTGCCACAGGCTTCTGCTACACCTACTCAGTGCAGATGTTCAGGGTGTATGACAGACTTTGTCCACAATGCCATCAGTGTGAAATGTTAACTTCTGCAGGGCACAGTGAACTTCATGGGCCAGTGGTAGATCTGTATGATGTACTCTGCTCCTGCATTATGCATTTTTTTTTTATCATGACCAAGTAAGCATGATTTGTATTCCCTCATAATTAATGATATTCAAATGTCAATGTATGACATGCAAGACACTTGCAAGGCAAATTGATTATGTAGTAACTCTCTTTGTATGATCCTTATTGTATATCTGCCATCATAAATGGTACTGCCTTAAATACAAGGATTTACTGACAACACATAGGTTGCCAAGTATTGCTTGTGCGTCTAGTTAGTACTGAAGTAATATGACCAGTAATCAAAGTATTACACCACATCCCTCACTTGCTTACTCCAAACTTTAAGAAATTATTTCTCTCACACAGTTGTGTGGCTAGAGTGGGTTGAAAGGGGCAACTGCCCCAGGCACAGAGTGTTATAGGGCATGATCTGATTGGCTATCCAACATCCTGATTACTTTTAAAAGACATTTTTGCATTTCTGATCAAACCTAAGAACAATAGCACTTTGCGTGTGGTCTAACTGTAGCAAACTGCTTGCTGTATTGTAACATATCTTTATAAAAACATCAAAACCACTCAGATGGTAATAGGCAAAGGCAACCATTTGGAAATGCTCTGCTTTTACATAGGTTTTTCCTTCCTCTTGCCTTCACTAGAAATGAACAACTGATCAGGAGTTCAGAAAGATTTTGTTCTGTCAAGATACGATCTGAGCTGTCTGTGGACATCCAAGGGATGAAGCATCATTTCTCTGTTCAGGGAAAAACACAGGGAGGTGGATAAGTTGGCATAAAGTAAACTCAGATACCCCGTTAGGCATAAAAGCAAGATTAGTTCTCAAGGAAACCCTGTTATGTGGGAAATGAGATAAGGTTGACCCACCATAAGAACTTCTAACTTAGATACTCCTTTTGCAGTGGTCAGAGCAGTCAGTAAAACTGTTTTCCATGTTAAGAATCTTGAATCAGCCAGATTAGTTGGTTCAAATGGAGAAAGTGTTAGCTTTTCTACACAAAATTAGGATACCAAGGAGGATTCTATGGTTTTCTTGAAGGTTTCTTATGTAATACCCCTTTAAAAAATTGACAGTAGAATGGCTTGAAAGAAGGACTCCATGGGTAGACATGCTGAAATGGCTGACAAATGAACACTGATGAAGAAGTAAGACAGACAATAAAATAGTAACTCTCACAAATACTGTAACACCAGAGAAACACTAGCTGTGAATGGGTGCTGGTTATGTTGTTAGCACCAAAAAGAAACATTTTCCATTTGCTGATATATGATTTCTTAGCAGCAGGCCTTCTTGCCCCCATTAGTACCTGCTGCACATTTTCAGTAAACAAGTGCCTAAAAGGTATTAAGACCCCATCATCCAGGCAGTCATTTGAAGTTATTTAGGGTCGGAGCATGTCAAACACTTCTGTTCTTGTTTGAGTAGATCCAGTCTGTGTGGAAGCTTGTGGCCAGTTCAGTAAGAAGGGAGAACCACTGCTGCCCTGGCCAGAAGGGAGTCACCTCAGTGATCTTGGGGGATTCCATTGGAATCTTCGGAATTATCTTGGATACCAGTGGAAAAGCTGAAAAGGCATGTAGGAACATTCCTGTCAAAAGAAAAGAAAAGGCATCTGTCTTCCAGGCCTTCTTGCATGAAGTGCTGGAGCAGAAATGTACCAGCTGATTGTTAAGAGAGGAGGACAGAATGTCTAGTTTAGGAATTTCCCAGAGATGAATCAAATCTTAAAATCTTGAAAGACTGCTTGATCTAGTTTCCATTAGTGATGGCCTGCCTTTCTCCTGTACAGCTTGTCTACCACAGTTTTGTTCTGACAGAATGTAGGATGCCTGTAAAGTATGATTGTGCTGTATAACTATATCCAGTACTAACATGGCTAGGCTGCATAAGAAGTGAGATCTGCCTCCCCCCTCCTTGTTTTCTTATATACCACATCACTGTGGTGTTGTCTGTAACAACTTGAAGATAACCTGTGGACCAATGGCTATTCAGAGAGGTGAGTGCCTTGATAAGGGCAAGCATCTTTTTTTATGTTTATGCGTTGGGGTCTGTTTTTGTTGTCTCAGACACCTTACAGAGAAAGAATCATTGTGTGATTTCCTATTGACAGACTAGTTTCAAACTGTTTAAATGGGCCTGTGTATATAAGGCTGTGCACTGCGCAACAGGGTTTAGCAGTGCCCTGTATAGATGCAAACACCAAAAATCACTTTTTTCCTTAGATACCAGTCAGTGAAACCCTCCCAGGCTTCCCTGCTCCTCGGCAGGAAACTCAGCTGTGCACTTTGCATTGAGAAGGACCACCCCACTTTTCATTCCTGATATTATATAGAATAAGACCCCTTTTAATCCCAGAGCAATAGCTGATCTAATTTGCCCTCTTACAAATTAGTACTTAAGAACTAGCTGCTACTCTGGAGAGTCAGTTGCCCAACATTTCTCCAGCCATCCTGATTGATATGGGCATCCTGAAGAAATGTAACAATTGCCTCATGTACACTGACAACCACTTGCTCCTAAAGTATATAAATACAGTATGTGAAAGATGAAACTACACTATGAAATTAGAATCTCTCCTCTCGCATAACAGTAATCAAGACATCAAACCAGTTGTCAGCTCACATACATCATCTCCTCTCATACAAGATAAGGTCAAGACACACAGACCCACATATGCGGAGGTACTCACTGAGAGCCTACTAAAAGGGCAGAGACCTCCCAAGCATAAACAACCCACACATACTGGTACATGAACATAATTCAGTACTATACACAACACATGTATCAGTGTCTCAACAATTAAGCCATTAAGGCAAAACACCTCAAAAGCAAATGTCCTGGTCATAATTGACTTAGTAATGAGACATACAGTTGTCCCCCTCACCAAGTGCAACAAGGAGAAGGTCACAGTCAGGTGCCTGTCAGGTGCAAGGATCCAGCAAATCATGCATGCACTCATGTCACTCAGCAACAGCTGCTGTATGACTCTGTCTTAGTACATGTTGGAGTGAATGACATGAGTCATATCTCTCTGGACTTTATGAAAAGAGACAGGAATGAATCTCAGATTATGTGTTAAAGGCAGATATGTCCCTAGCACTAAGCAGGATTCTACCTTCACCTAGCATGATACCACAATACAGACAAAAAATGATCAATTTCAATAATTGGCTTAGCTTCTGTGTCACTCCAGAGGGATCCAGTATCTGTCAGCCTGGGAAGACATGGCAGACTGTGCTGTTTTGCCAGAGATGGACTTCACCTATCTCCTCAAGGCTTTCGGATACTGGAAAAGATGCTTGCATACCCCATAGTGCCTTTTTTAGGCAGTTTCAAAATAACAAAACTTTTGATGTGAAGAAACCCACTAGCAAGAAATTGAAGGTCATGCTGCTTAATGCTAGGAGTCTAAACAGTAAACTGCACTCCCTGGAAGCACTCCTCACCTTGGAAGATGTCATCTGTGCAGTCACTGAGACTTGGTTCATGGCCAATGATGGCACCCTGGACTTAAAGGGCTACAATGCCTTTTACATGTTCAGACCCCAAAATGAATGTGAAAGAACTAAAGGTGGAGGTGTATCCATTTTCATTAAATCCAAATACACCTCAGGACTGGTAAAAGAGTACAACTCTCTTGAGCTACTCCAGGTCCAAATAACCATAAGTAAAATACCCTACCACATCAGTGCCAGCTACAGGTCCCCCACCATAAACCAGGAGAGGCACACCACCTACCTGGACTTGCTAGAGTCACTCAGCATACAGCCAGACATCTTGGTCATGGGAGACTTCATCTATCCTTTCATCATCTGGGCAACTTACACGAGCACAAACACAATAACTCTGAGGTTCCTGGAACATTTTCTCTGCACGCCCACAAGGTGCTCAAATGTCCTAGACCTAGGGCTCACTAACATGGAGGGAATCACTGTACTACCCCCTGTATGTTGCCCTCCCTGGTAAGGTCAGACTATAAAGCTGTCTTGTTTGAAGTAAAGATCATTCCTGTTACCCCACAGGAGCAAATAAAACCTGAAAATTTTCTCTAGCAAACTTTAGATTACTGAGTGATGGTATAAAAGGTTTCAAAGCCCCTGCTAGCACGCACAGCCAACATTAAGTCCTATGCAGAGGAGTACACAAATGCCCTACATAGCCACTTAAACAAATGTATTGAAATTTTCCTGTAATGGAGAGGATTGAAATCAGGTCCTTCCAAAAAAAAAAAACACCCTGGTGGCCGGTTAGTATATTTATTTATTTCTTTATTGCACTTTATTACCGGGATAGTCCAATGGGCCAGAAGAACCCATTTTCAGTGGAGGCCCAGGGAGAAATGCTCCAGATTTAACACATACAGACAAGAAATATGTTACAATGATACAGGATATATAATACAACAGTAGCAAACAAAACAACATTATGATCGCATACACTAAATTATCGACAGAGGTAAAATTGGAGACAAGCATTATGATTACATAAAATAGGTTAGTAACAGAGGGTGGATTGGAGACAGACAGTATGGAAATAGCATGCAGTCATGGATTGAAACTACAAAATAAAGGTAAATTAAATATTGAGTAAGATAAATAGCAGAGAAGAAGGAAAAACAGTATGATAATGTAGGTGTACTGCAGGCTCAAAGCGAGTGGAAAATGAGATAGGGTGGTTGAGAGAAATGGAGATTAGAGTGGTTATAGAGAGAAGAGGAGAAAGATAGTGAGAGGGTCAAGTTATGTGGTTCTTAGTAGAGGTGCAAGTGCAAGTATATAAATTATATAGCAAAAGAAAGAAACTAATGTTTAAGAACAAGAAGGAAATTACTCAACAGAAGAGGAATACCGTCTCCAGCTTGAACAAGCACATTTGATATCTTTAAGTCCTCTAAGATTAGTTAGAAGTCTAATGTAGCATCCCTAGCTAAAGACAATCATAAAGCATTCTTTAGCTACATCAGAAACCTAAAATGGTATGCCCAGCTGTGTGTCGAACCTATAGTGGATGGTACCACTTACATTTAATCTGAGGAAATTGCCAACCTGAGCCAATAGATTTAGCAATAAATTTACCCCTGAATCCACCGGCCTTACCGTAAGAGATTCCTGACACCAATCGCCTACTAAGTACCTCCAAAGAACATGTCATGCAAGCACTCTCCAAGTCTAAAAACATGGCCTCTATGGACCAGATAAATCCCAGGCTTTTTATTAAACCATCTAAAACAAGACCTAGCAGAACCACTTGGCATGCTGTTTAACCATAGCCTGAGCACTGGCTTTGTTCCGCCAGAATGGAGATTAGAAACAGTAATCCCATTGCACAAACTGGGTCCATCAACCGACCCTGGGAACTGTCAACCCATAAGCCTAACCAGTCTTATCTGAAAGGCCATGGAAAAATCATCATGGACCTAATCAACAAACATGTAGGCAACATTCAAACTCTGGACATGACCCAGTTTGAATTAATCAAGGGTAGATATTGCTTATTAAACCTGGTGGACTTCTTTGAAAATGTCACCAAAGCCCTGGATGATTGAAAAGCAGTACATACTGCCTACCTTGATTTAGCCAAGAGCTTTGACACTATTCCCCTCTCAGGAATGATTGAGAAACTTTCCCAGTTGGGGTTAACAGAA
This sequence comes from Protopterus annectens, assembly GCF_019279795.1. NCBI lineage: Eukaryota > Metazoa > Chordata > Ceratodontiformes > Protopteridae > Protopterus > Protopterus annectens. The sequence goes on from NC_056749.1 coordinate 620,331,887, forward strand.
GTAAATATGATATGCAGAGGGGTTGGCATAATGGTTAAGATATTTGCCTTACAGACACAATGTGCAGAGTTTGATTCTCACATGGGTTAATTGATTAGGCTTAGAATAGCCCACAAGGGCAGTTAGCCTAGTTCTACCCTATGAAGCTATATTACTGTACAGCTAAATTAATTATGAATAAAGGCTTACCACAAAAACACAGGGCAGTAAGGGAAAGGAAGGGGAGAAATCAAATACCATCATGGTAGTACCGAATAGAGAAAACTATAAAGCAATTAAGACAAGATGCATCACTGTTAGAAGAGTATAAAAGAGGGAACAGATCAGCGAAAATACTCTGAAGAAAGACATTATCAAAGCAAGGTACAGTATCAGAACAGATCAGGATCTACCATACACCGTTATAAATAATAAACTAAAAATATCAACACAGGCATTAAAAACTTAGAAGATATGCAGATAAAATTAAAGAAAAATTACAAAATAAGCATTTTATTGATGACCCAAAAAAGTTTTATAGAGAATTGGGAAACAAAGCAAAAGGAATTGAAACACCAGAAAAAGAATAAATTGATAGATTTTGGAAAAATATCTATATAGATCCTGTGGAACATAACAAAATGCTAAATGGATGGAAGAACTAATAAAAAAGAATAAGAAGTGCAGATGTACAGAATATGAAATGGGATGAAGTAACATCCAGAGAGAGTGAAGAAAAGTTAAGAAAAGCCCCTAATGGGAAAACCCCAGGTTGAGATGCAGTACCTAACTCTGGCTAAAAGTATTAACATCTTTACATGAGGATTTAGCCATGAGTAACAACTATTTATATGCGCACCCCAAACAGACACCAGCCTGATTAACAACAGGAAAAACAATGCTCCTGCTTAAGAGTGAACCTGCAAGCTATTCTAAAAACTATAGACCAATAACCTGCCTTCCGATGACATATAAACTATACACTGGCATTGATGATGACAGAGTTTATAGTCATTTAGAAGAAAACTCAATACTGGCAACAGAACAAAAGGGTAACAAACAAAAGTCATACGAAACAAAGGATCATCTATTGTTAAAGTCATAATGCAGAACTGTAAAAAGGGAAATAATCTAGGTATGACATGGATAGACTACAAAAAGCATTCAACAGTATCCCATATTCATGGATAAAAGTGCTTAAAAATGTATAAGATACACCTGACACTGATTAATTACATTACAGCAACCATGAAAGTGGCAATACACTTTGCAGTTAAGCCATGATAAAGGAAAAATTATTATTCCAGGGATAAAAATTCAAAGGGAGATATTCCAGAGTGCCTGCGCGTCACCATTGCTCTTTTGTTTTGCCCTTAACCCACTAAGCTGTCTACTTTATAGATTAGTTCATAGCTACAGTCTGGCTCCCAGAAAACAACAAAGTGCAAAGACTTCTCATCTCCTTTTTGTAGATGATTTAAACTGTATATCTCACCCAAAGAGGAAATAAAAGCACAACTGGAAGTGGTCAAAACTTTTTCTGATGATATAAGAATGCCGCTTGGTTTTGATAAACGTGCCAAAGGAACCTTTAAAGCGGGAAAACTGCAGCATTAAGAAAACATCAGTTTGGGACAGGAATGTGATATAAAAGAACTTGAGCAGGAGGGAGTGTATAAATATTTGAGAAATTATGAAGGATCAACAGTAAAACTATGAACAAATACAAATAAAATGTAGTGAGGAATATTTTAGAAGACTAAAATTAATAATGAAAACAGCATTGACATCAAGGAACAAATACAAGCTATAAACCAGTTTGCTCTTTCTGTTCTAACTTAGTCTTGGAGTGATTGACTGGCCCCAAAAGGTGTTGGATCAATTGTACAAGAAATCAAGAAGGATGCTTCATGCTCCCAAATGATTTATAAAAATCAGTGTGTACCAAGACCATATATTCCCCATTCTGAAGGTGGTATGGGCCTCCTCAAAACTGATTACACATATAGGTCTGCAGTCATGGGACTGCATACATATCTACTGTCCTCATAAGACCCAAATGTAGTGAAAGTTTTGAAGAATTAGGAGAATGTCTAACATTACCTCCCTGCTTACTTTAGCAGAAGCATATCAATGTCAAAGGAAATGGAAATCAAACCAGAAGTAGGTAAATATCCCGAAGCAAATGAATGTGCCAGAAAACAAAAGAAAGAATCTAAGTTGGAGGATCGGATGAGAAGGCAGGAAATGTGGAAAATGCATAAATACCATTGCAAGTACAGAAAACTCTTTACAACCTCATGCTGGTAAGGACTGAACACAGAAATGGTTAAAGAGAGGTGAATTTAAACCAGAAGACAAAAGGTTAATATTGGCATCCCAAGATAGTGGGCTACATACACATTGGTTTACAAAGTTCATTAAACATGTGGGAGAAACAGACAAATGTAGGTTTTGTAAAACAGAATTGGAAACAGTCGCACACCTTGTTGCTGGTTGTGACATACTAATGCCAGAAGGACTGTATACTGAAAGACATAATGTGGCAAGACTGTTGCACAGGGGATTGTGCAAAAACTATAATACTGAAGTAGCTGAAAAGCACTAGAAACATGAGCCACAAAGCATTACAGAAAACAATGAAGTTTATATCACATGGGATCACCCATTACCAGCAATTCAAAAATAGATGTGAGAAAATCAGGTATAGTAGTTCATTTAAAGAAGACAAAAGTAGCATTGATTATTGAGATTGCTACACCCAGTGATTGCAATGTTTTATGTACAGAGAGACATAAAGTCATAAAATACCAGGATTTGCAGGCAGAAATGAGGGCAATGTGGAAGAAGAATACCCAGACAGTTCCAATAGCAGTAGGAGCAACGGGGTCTTAGAAAAAAGAATTTACAATCATAGTTATAAGTAGATTTGTAAAATGATACCATGTGCGTGAAATATATTATACTTTCTGATTAGCTGCTCTAAATAACACATATGTACTTTATCTGGTATTATTTAAACAAATGTCTTAATTATACTTTGAAAGGATGTTTAAAGAGAGGTTAAAATGCAACTAGCTCTGAGCATGCAGTTAAAAGGAATGTGCCACATATGGGAGAGTTAGTGTGTTCACTTAAATATTGATATATTGTTATAAAAAATAGCCAGCTACACTGCCCAGCTCTGTTAAATGAGGTGTGTAGTCACAGAACTATGCATTTGCTGTTATATTTTTCCTTAAGAATTTATGTTCCACAGTGACAGAACACCAGTTTTAGACTTCTTTAATATTAAGCCCACTTTGCTTGCTACTTTTGCTGACTAAAAAATGAAAACCTGCTGTTTAATTATGGTTTATTATTCATAGCCATGGCTCGCATTTAAGTATTTTGTTTTTGATGTTAAGGCTGTATTGTTCCAACGCCTTATTTTACAAGAATGATACAGACAACTGCATCAGGCTAAGTATATCAACTGCTAATGATTTTGTACATGCATCTTTGCTCCTTTAGTAAAAAAAAAAAACTGCTTTCCAAGAGGTGATACAGCTGCTGTTTTGTATTTAATTTACTAATTTACTGTAGTATCAATGAGTGGAATGGTGCTTTCCCTGTTGTTCCTTTCGCATAAGTTCAGTGGCACAACAAGGGAGTCTATTCTAATTTGTAACACTTGGCATGAAAATGTATGGCAGCTAAAGCTGCAGATTCATGTTTGTCATGAAAAAATGCCACCTTCCTCAGCCAAGCCCATTTGGTTTATCTTTTTACTTACACACAGAAAAGTTCAAATTTGATTTCTTACCTAATTTGCAGTAGAGTGTGTTTATTTTTTGTTTCTTGTTCTGATGTCTTTGTGTCACATGGCCATGAAAATTGCTGATAGACGAGTCATTACCAAATACTGGTAATAGAATGGAAAAATGCCAAGAATTTATTTGGACTGCAGGTTAGAGATTGCCTTCCCTAGCAAGGACTGATAGAGTATAGCTAAAGAGAAAGAAATAATAGGGAGGTCCTAAATGAAAGACCAGCACTGGTAGAGGTTTTAGTAGAATCCAGAACAGAAGTTGCCATTAAGAAAGGAATAATTAGTACAGCATATAAAATATTGCATGATAACTATAAGAATCAATCAGAGGAGGTTAGGAAGGACTTGGAAGAGCGATTAGATAAACCATTCACAAAGAAACAATGGGGGATATATGTATGCCTCCCAAATATGCAACAAAATCTAGAAGATTTTGGATCTTTGCATGGAAGTGTTTACATATGTATTTTAATACCTCAAGCAGACTTCAAAATTTTTTTTCTCAGGTAGACAGCAAATGGAGGTGTGATGGGGCAGAAAGACTACTGGGAACATATTTTCTAGGAGTGTAATGAGTTTATAGACTTCATAAACATTCCCTGCAGACTACTCTGTCGAGAGATGCTGGGTGAGCAAGTTGGAGTGACTAGGGAAATGATTTTTTGAGCTATGATACAGAATCAGAGTTGCCTAGACATAGTAAGGCCTTGCTGAGTCTAATTATGATGGCTGACAAAAAAATCAATTACTAGTAAATGGAAATCAAAGTCTATACCAGCTTTACTTGAAGTGGTGAAGATATTCACATAGTTAAAACAACTGAAACTGGGATCTTTAGAAAAGGGTAGGAGCAAACTACATAGGAAAAATGGGAACTGTGGGATCAGTACATGCAGAGTAGGAACATGGTTTAAAATAAGGCAGGATTTGAATGAGCTGTATAATGGTTGATTAACAATGACTGGATATGTTATAAGTGATGCATAATGTTTGTAGCTACAATTGTGTTGCCATGGTTTGGAATGTATAATGTTTGCAACTGAGATTGTATCGCTGTGGTTTATTGTCATTTATATAAATGTAACATGGCCTATGTCACATATGATAATTTAATATGCATCAGTTTATATCAGTTCATGAGCTGTACTGTAGAATGGAAAGTTTGCTGGTTTTATGTGTGACACTTCGGAATATTTTTTGAAAAACTGTGAAAGTTAGTACTTTCCTCCTGTTAGATATATTTTTAGGTACTCTGAAGTACATAGGTAGGAAAAGAGTATGTTGTCATGCATTATAAATCAGAACTAATCCCAGCAAAAATACACCACAGTGATTCCACATTCTTTGTCCCAAGAATGCAAGTATAGGGTGCATCACCTATAATCAGGTATTACTGCTCTTTCCCTGCAGGAAGTTATAGACTTCCTAATAAACATGCTGGTAATATTTTCCATATAGTGGTAGTCAGGAATGTCTCTAATGGGAATTTCAGTGAACTATTAATCCTTGAGTTGATAAATAAATAAACTCCCAATGCTAAAGGTGGTCTGTCTCAAAAGAACAAACAATGAATGCAAAAAAAGAGAGAGTAAAATCCACCTAAGGTTCGCCAAATATTAAAAGTCCATAAGCCAAGTTGGCTAAAACTAATATCCTTTAATAAATGCAAATAAAACAATAAACTAAAATAAGAATAGTCCCTCAATGATAAATCCAATAAGCGCTTTCGACTGTTGTCTTCCTCAGATCGTTATGAATAGTTTGGGACCTGCATTTCCTTTTAAAGTAGATTCATTCCCTAATTAGCCAATCATTGATATAACATATGTCAACTGCCAATCACAATTTGCTTTCAAACACCTAATTAGCATATTCTGGCACCGGAATTTCCATTTCCCGCCTTTTTCAAAGATATGCAAATAAGATGTCCTATTTCTTCCTTTGGATTGGACGTTCTTATCTCCCTATCTATAATTCATTACGAACCATCCAAATTCATTAATAAACTGTATTCTTCTTGAAAATGTTATGTAAAACAATGATGTTATAAAATGGTCTTTCCTAAAATAATGTTTTTTTAAAAATTTTAGATAAAACAAAAACCCAGTCCAGTTTAGACGATCACATAGAAGGCATTAAAACCAAAGCTCCCCCCTTTTTGGTAGGGTGCACATAGTTCTTCAGTACCCCTTCAAGGATAGGAACATCAACAAATATTAGTAGAGCAAATTTGTTTAAATAATCTTGGTGACATTCTTGAAAATTACAAGATCCATTAGGATATTTATAAAATGTGATTTCACTTTTCCGTCTAAGCAAGCTACTATTTCCTTTTTGTAGGACGAGTCTTGGATGTCATTCCATCCAAAAAGTATATTAATTTGTCAGGAAATACATAAGAGATCGCAAGCAGATACTAGCGGCAAACTATAATCAACTATTTGTCATAAGCACATAAAACATTTTGAAATTAAACTATTCATAACGATCTGAGGAAGACAACAGTCGAAAACACTTATCGGATTTATCATTGAGGGACTATTCTTATTTTAGTTTGGCGAACCTTAGCTGGATTTTGCTGTCTCTTTTTTTGCATTCATTGTTTGTTCTTTTGAGATAGACCACCTTTAGCATTGGGAGTTTATTTATTTATCTATTTTGTTGGACTTATTTTCTCCCATCGCTCATGGCTAATGAAAATATGAGTAGAGTCAAAACCAATTATGCCAACTTGGGTTTTATTCATGGATCGAACCCTGAAGAAACTGGAAATCCTATAAATCCGTTATTGAATCTTCATTTTGATTCAAACGAGTCTATTTTGTCAAGTGATACCATAGAAGAGCCTAGTAATGCCAACTTTGATGCTGTCTTCCAAGATGTCGAATCAGTGGCATTTAAGCTGAAGAGATTAACGTGGCAAAGATATCACTTGGAAGCTTGCATGCATTATCAGGTTATCCCAAGGGGCATGCGAGTTAAATGCATGCCCAGTTATGGAAATAAATACCCAAAACTTTTGGCAAGCTGGCAAGCTATAAATATCGAGACAAGTTTTAAGTATATTAGATTATTGCTGGATTATTTCAAACCAGAAGAAGAAAAGATTGCTCAAGTTATCAAAGACAAACAAATTGAATTAGAGAAAATGACTTTGTCAAATTTACATATTAAAAAATTAGAAACTTTAGAATTCAACTTGAATATGTATGAATCAAAGATTAAAGAACAAAAAATTAAGAAGCTAAATAGGGATATCATAACTTTAAACAGGGCAGAATCTTTGAATGGCCTAAAGATGGACCTGCCATAGATCAGAGGTCACAACCATTAATCAATAAGAGAAAGAATTTGGCTATGGGAGCTAACTCTAATATGATTGTCATGTTGGATAAAGGTCAACGTGCCATGCCATCATTACAGGAAAATCATGATGTCATAGTAGATGAATGCTCCAATGATACTCTAGGTACTTCCACTACAGGAACCATACCCAAGAGAAATGGCTCACATATTCCACCAAATACCACTTTACCAATTTTTCTGAAGCAACATCAATTCAGAGGTCAACGACCTCCGAGTCAAGATCGAAAAAGGAAAAAAAACATTCTTGGAGAAGGATCACTGGTAGTGAACCTTTCTAAACATATGATTACTCTAGCAGAGCTTTCAGTCTTAGAAAAAGGTCTATCATTTATTCCATCTTTTAGATCTCCATTGGATGAGTTTGTATTGGATATAAATATTTTGGGCGGAATGTAACATTAAGGAACATCTTTGGGAATAAACCAGCAGAGAGTCATTTACCTAAGAAACCAAGCACTTTTGTTCCAGTAGGCCATCCAGCTGTTGAATTGTTCGATAGACTTTGTACCAATGAAGTCACAAGACTGAGATCAGATTCTAACATTAAGCATTATTGTAACATCACTCCTGAAGAAAGGACTGCAATTTCGAATTTACAACAAAATCACTCTATTTCTCTTTGACCTGCGGATAAAGGAGGGGCAATTGTGATGTTAGATACAGAATGATATACTAAGAAAATGTCAACTATGTTACAAGATCCTAAAATTTACATATAAGTTTCTTTTGGAAAAATAACAAAGGCTATTAATAAGATAAGCTCATATCTATATGATATGTTATTACATAGACAAACAGAAAAGGAGTTATATGAATTTTTAATCATTCCTAAACCAACAGTTCCATTTATCAATGGTTTACCCAAGATACATAAGGATTTATTACATCCTCCTTTACGACCTATAGTTGCCGGACAAGGGTGGGCAACTGAAAATCTTTCATTATATGTTGAAAAAGAACTAAAAAAGATTCTTGACTCTTGTGCCTCGGTACTAAGGGACACTGATGATTTTTTGAAGAAATTAGATGATGCAATAAATAATTTCACCAATGAAGGTGACTTGCTCCTGACAACTTTAGATATAAATAGCCTCTTTACTAGCATTCCAAATGACATTGGGATAGAGGCAGTAAGACAGATACTTTCAAGTAAAATGCCAGTAAAGTAAACCAGACTCATTTGTGATATGTTGGAGCTAATATTGGAAAATAACTATTTTAATTATGGTAACAGCTATTATCTACAAAGGTGGGGGGTTGCGATGGGTACCCCTTGTGCGAATAGTTATTCCAATTTAGTTCTTGTTGGATGGGAACAACAATTTGTCCTTAACAAAAACAATCCTTGGCAGAAGAACATCTTATTTTATGGTCATTTTGTAGATGATTTATTTATCCTATGGAAAGGGGATGATGTACAGTTTACTAGATTTCATACATATCTGGATGGAACCACTTCCTTTTTATCCTTCACCTCTGAACATTCAAAATCTAATGTTAACTTCCTTGATGTTACTATTAGTTTTAATGAAAGGGGAACCTTGGATTTTGATCTCTTTAGAAAAAACACTTGGAGGAACCACTATTTAGACAGAAGTAGCATGCATCCAAGACATGTAACTAGGAACATTATGATGAATGAAAGAAACAGAATATATAAACGTTGTAATCGGCAGGAGATGAGGGACAAAGAGGTCGAATTTCTACAGGATAATTTGAAGGCACATGGATATAAAGAGAAAGATCTAACTTTTAATGTGAATAGAAGACATAATCAGGTCAAACCAGATGATGATTCTGTAAGACTAACTTTGACGTATAGCTGTGATAATGCCCAGATTACTAAGATAATCAACCAATTTTGGCCTGTACTTACCCAAGATCCACATTTAAAAACTATAGTTGGAGATAAACCCAGCTTCTGCTTTAGAAATAGAAAAAATATTAAGAGATTACTTTGTACTAACTCTCGGACCACAAACACAGTGATAGGTAGAAAAGGAACATTTAAATGTGGTAATTGTAACATTTGTTCCATGATTGATGATAGTAATCATTTCATACATCCTATCACAGGAAAAAATTACATCTTTAATATTAAAGCCACTTGCAAGACTACTGATGTGATATATCTGGCTACTTGCCAGAATTGCACATCATTTTATGTTGGTAACACTAATCAATTGTTTAAAAGAAGAGTTCAAAGACATCAGAGAGATATCATGAATAAGGATATACATAATGCACTGGCACAACATGTTAATGATAATAAAGATCATAAATTCCTGTATAAAGTTATAGATAGAGTCTATTCTGGTCCGAGAAAGGGAGACATTGAGAAGTTGGCAGAATTAAAAGAAACTAAATAGATAATAAACTTGAGGGCAGATCAACCTCCTGGTCTAAATAGTGTGATTCCGTTGAAACCAGCTCTAAAAATCAGAAGATGCAAGATCTGATATATAAATATATATTGCAGCTAGTATATATATTTTTTAATATTGATAACATCATTAATGCCTTAAAAAATGTAAGAAAAAGTAACACGCGTAAGAAAGATACTTCTATGGACTATGAAGAGTGCTCATCTGTTTATTACATATGGGTACTTAGTTACTAAGAACTATTTATGGAAGGCATATGGAAGTCGGAATTGCCATTTGGACTAAGACATTGAATAGTACAAGCTGGATTCTTAGCAATGCTCATGTATGGGTATTTCTGGACATTTTGCCTTAGAAAGTGAATATAAGGTTTGCGCACATTTTATTAACAAGAAATTGATCATTTTTATATATTACAGGCATGAATAGGAAGCTTTGGCTCCTTTATTCTAAAATTCTTTCTATGTGTTTAATTTCAAAAATTTTTATGTGCTTATGACAAATAGTTGATTCTAGTTTGCCGCTAGTATCTGCTTGCGATCTCTTATGTATTTCCTGACAAATTAATATACTTTTTGGACGGAATGACATCTAAGACTCGTCCTACAAAAAGGAAATAGCTTGCTTAGACGGAAAAGTGAAATCACATTTTGGATTAATGGATCTTGTAATTTTCAAGAATGTCAACAAGATTATTTAAACAAATTTGCTCTACTAAAATTTGTTGATGTTTCTGTCCTTGAAGGGGTACTGAAGAACTATGTGCGCCATATCAAAAAGGAGAAGTGAACTGCTCTTTTACATATCGCAATGAAGGGGGAGCTTTGGTTTTAACGCCTTCTATGTGATCAGCTAAACTGGACTGGGTTTTTGTTTTATCTAAAATTTTTAAACAAATATTATTTTAGGAAACACCATTTTATAACATCATTGTTTTACATAACATTTTCAAGAAGAATACAGTTAGTAATGAATTTGGATGGTTCGTAATGGATTATAGATAAGGAGATAAGAAAGTCTAATCCAAAGGAAGAAATAGGACATCTTATTTGCATATCTTTGGAAAAGGCAGGAATGGAAATTCCGGTGCCAGAATATGCTAATTAGGTGTTTGAGAGCAAATTGTGATTGGCAGTTGACATATGTTATATCAATGATTGGCTAATTAGGGAATGAATCTACTTTAAAAGGAAATGCAGGTCCCAAACTATTCATAACGATCTGAGGAAGACAACAGTCGAAAGCGCTTATCGGATTTATCATTGAGGGACTATTCTTATTTAATTTATTGTTTTATTTGCATTTATTAAAGGATATTCATTTTAGCCAACTTGGCTTATGGACTTTTAATATTTAGCGAACCTTAGGTGGATTTTGCTGTCTCTTTTTTTGCATTCATTAATCCTTGAGTGGTGCTTCCTGAATTTACTAATTTCCTTACAATATATTACCATTGCTAAGTTATGAACATAAGCAGAACTTGCTCTTGTAGTATCTACCGCTCTGAATCTGAGTACAACTACTTACATTTCTGAATGACAACACAGTTTGATTTGGCTTGGATGTACTCCTGTTCTGCAGTCTGTACACAGACATTCATTAGTAAATATTAAAATATTTAGATGTATAATACAAGCTACAATGTTAGTTTTTGTGAGCGCCAAAATATTCAGTAGTCTAATAACAGTTTCAGGGAGATGAGACTGTTCCATTCAGTTCGGCAGCTATGTATGGTACAGACAGCCAGAGCAGAAATATCAGCGAGGGTCTGAGACACATTGCATGCCCCCACTCAGAAGTCTCATGCAAGAGTTTCTGATCAAGAAGTAGATTTCTACTGCAGTTACTTAGCCATTTCATATTTATGTTTTTGATGATATGATGCATTCAAGTTTTCTTGCATAACAAAAAATAAAGTATCCTCAGGCATTGCTACATTTACCTGATCATGATTAGTGAATCTGGATGAATTTAAGTATGAATAACATTGAGCTGGTCAGAACATTCACATGTTAGCACTAACCATAAAGACCATAAAGGACAAGAGTGCTAAACCAGGGATTAACTTGTAGTTCCCCATCCATTCATCCCGATTGTATTTGAATAGGGTAAGGGAAGAACTTTGCTTTATGTGGAGAGGAAGATGATTCCTAAAAAGTGATATTATCTGTGACTCATATCTATCCCTCTAACGTGTTCTATTTATGTTGCAGAAGAAAATAAGATCTGATGTATTGCACAGAATAGTGGTACTGATATTCTAGACTTTGCTTACAATGTCCACTGTCTGAAGTAGAGGGATAAATTACATGCCACGTTACAGCTGATCTGAGTGAGCAGGGGAATAAAGCCCTAGCTGTGTTACAGCTGACCATAGTGAGTATGGGGTAAAGCCCTAGCTGTGTCACAGCTTACCTGAGTTAGTAGGAGAATTAAGCCCTAGCTATATCACAGCTGACCGGAGTGAGCAGGGTAATAAAGCCCTAGCTGTGTCACAGCTTACCTGAGTTAGTAGGAGAATTAAGCCCTAGCTATATCACAGCTGACTGGAGTGAGTATGGGAATAAAGCCTTAGCTATATCACAGCTGACCGGAATGAGTATGGGAATAAAGCTCTAGCTATATCACAGCTGACCAGAGTGAGTATGGGGATAAAGCCCTAACTACATCACTGCTGACCTAAGTCTGAATAGCACCTCAAGTGATAATAGGAACAGGTGTGGAACAATAGGATTGAAAGTCTGGCTCACCCATCTGGGAGAGGGGATAGTTTGCTTTGGCTGATCACACGGGTGTCCCCTAACCATGAGCACTAGGTACAAATCATGGAGCTTGAATCTATTGAGCCCTTGCTACAATGCAAAAGTCATGCAGTTATCCAAGGGATTCTCACTGTGCACCTGAATGGCTCCCCCTTGGAGGGAAAAGCTACAGTGGAGGCCAATCCCCTACCACCTAACTCTCTCCATGAGCACATGAGCTCATGCAGATGCATAGGCAGGAAAGAACAGGCTGTAACCTCTCACCTCACCTAGGAATTCTTAGCTGCCACAACTGCAGAATAAATATGATGATTATTGGCATGCTGAATAGCCATCAGGTTCAGTCCTCTGAGGGGGGAGTTGGGGTGCAAAGAAATTAAAAAAATACTTCGAGCACAATGTTGCATTTATGTTCTCTTTAAAGAAGGAAGGTATATTCCCTGCTTATAAACTAGCAGACAGCTTTGCTCACATTTCAGAGTTATGAAAATTCTTATGAGCCTTATTACTTTCATTGTATGCATTTATCAGTATTACTATTATAAAAGATAACCTTAACATAGCTAAAGTTTCACCAGAGGGTCTATTGAAAAAGTAGGGTAATGCATAAAATAACCCTGATCTTCAGCTTTAGAGTCTATGTTCTCTATCTTCTCCCATATTCTTGTGTTAAAATGGTTTCACTGGATACATGAGAACATTCTGCATGTATAAGTATGTGCATGTATGTATAATTGCAGTGCCTGTCTCTTAGAACAAACTTATCATGTAAATTTTTTGCATCAGATCAGCTAATAAGGAGGCATGTCTGTCTATTTGTATATCTGTGTGTGTGTGTGTGTGTGTGTGTGTGTGTGTGTGTGTGTGTGTGTGTGTGTGTGTGTGTGTGTGTGTGTCTGCATGATTTAATGTATTTTTGGTCAGCATCTGTTTAGTGGACACAGATTGGTTGACTAAGCAGATGGCTGAAAGGTGTGTGAGACTACAGAGTTCTCAGAGTTAGGAAATATACCCTTTCCATAATTATTGTGTAATCTTGAAGTTATTATATATAATTAGCAGCAGAGTGGCATTGCAAGGAGCTTGGGCACCCTGCAAAAAACATTTTTTTTTCTTTTTTTGTAGGGTAAGTTTCTTTGTGCTGAAATTATTGCTTGGTGCATGTGTACTAATGTCAGCATTTGTCTTTGTCGGTATTTTGTGTTTTTTGGGTCTGTTGATCATTTAAAGTAGCTGCATATGCATGTATGAGTACATGTACAATGTTTTGTCTCCTTACCCTTATTTTAGGCTCACTCATTCCCTGAGTCAGCAGGAGCACTCTTCTGGGCACCATGACACATCAGTTTTTGCCAGGTGGGCCTCCAGACTCCTTGGGGAGTTGACTTTTCCTGAGCTCTCCGAAGCAGACTTCCCTAATAAAATAGTCACATACTTACACACACAAACACACACACACACACACACACACACACACACACACACACGTGTGTGTGTGTGCTTTCACCCATTTTGTTGTCACACTAGGTACAACAGGGATATCTCTTTATAACAGAGAATATATGATAATGAATCATAAAATCAAAGAAGCAGCCACTCACAAATTCTTAAATATCTTTCTGGGAATTCCATCCTATCCTCAAATCAAAATGGATTCTCTCTCCTTCACAGCACAACTAATCTTCATCAGTACTGTTAATCTTCATAGAAATAAAGGCAACAACTTCTCTCTCATTCTTAGTCTATCAAAGGTTTTTGCTACTCTTTCCCACCCAAAACTATTAGAAAAAAAACTATCTTCATATAGCCTCAAAAATCTAACATTTATCTCCACAACAATATAAATGAGTATTTATCAATTATGAGTGGGTTAAAGATGAGAACTAATTAATTCTAACTATGTTTTGTATAGAGTGGTTTGAACCTATGAACTGGATGATTTATGATTAAGTTTTTAATTATATTAAATATTTTTTAGATAAGATATGTTAAATATAATTATTTAATGTATTTTATTTAATTACAATAGCAGATTAATAAAATTTTGGCTATTTATTATATAAGTTATACATTTTAATTATTATATTTTTGAGATTCACCTTTAAGCTGTACTTAAAAAAAAAAAAAAAAAAAACAATATTTAAAGACTACTAATTAATTATTCAGTATATGGTCCTGTGATTGGTTAGACATTTTTATTTAATCTGGTATTATATTAATTACTCTGAAAAAGTCCTATAGAATTAGGGACAAAACATGTGTCATTATTGTTTTATTGTTGAGTGATAAACTGAATGAGTCAAAGTCATCTAGTTGGAAGTCCTTCATTTTTTGTGTTTATGGTTCTTGACGGTGTTCAGTTGGTTATTGGTTTTAACTGTAGAGTGGAATTCCTGCATTGATGGCTTCACAAGCTAGTTTGGTACCCAGTTCACAGGAACTTGACCTTACCTGGGGAACTATTTTATGGCAGAAAATTGCCAAATACACTAATCCTTTGGGAAGGTTCCTAGTAGATCCAGTTCTGGTTCACCACTTAGTCAATCAGGACAGTTACAGAGCCACTCAGATGGTGAACTTGGACCAAATACCAAATTTGACCTTCCTTCTGTAAGTACCTGATTCACTTTTGACATCAGTTTTGAAAGTTGGCTTTGTACCCCCTCAGTTCACATTTGGTGCATCTACTGGGGGGTTTAAGGGTAGCACGAGATCACAGCTGGATGAATTTGAATCTAAACTCCGGGCGACCACAGTGGTGCAGTGGTTAGCATTGTCACCTCACAGCAAGAGGTTCTCCGATTCGATCCTCGGCTAGGGTGCCTTCTGTGCAGAGTCTGCATGTCCTCCCTGTGGTCGCATGGGTTTCCTCCGGGTGCTCCGGTTTCCTCCCACATCCCAAAGACATGCAGTAGGTGGATTGGACACTCTATACTGGCCCCAGGTTTGAGTGCGTGTGTGTTTGTGCCTTCTGTGGAAGGTTGGGTGCCGGGCTGGCAACTCGACACTGTAAAACTCCACTGCCAATCATGAGCAGACAGGTGATCCACTGTGGCGACCCCTAACCG
Source organism: Protopterus annectens (assembly GCF_019279795.1). NCBI lineage: Eukaryota > Metazoa > Chordata > Ceratodontiformes > Protopteridae > Protopterus > Protopterus annectens. The sequence continues at coordinate 620,347,257 of NC_056749.1, forward strand.
GGAAAAGCTGAAAGAAGAAGATGACTGATAGACAAATCTTATTTTTCACAAATGTATACGAGATTAATGTGTTACAAAAGGACTGAAAATATGCAAGTGCCCTAATTTTGTGGATGCTAATTATAATGAATTAGTTGAACTGTTTGACCATACTGGTTTTAAAATCTTGGAATTTTTAATTACAGAAAATGAATGCAAATTGGATCAGCTTAATAATATTCAAGCACTTAATGCATTTGTGTGCAAAGATTTGCTCTTTATAGCTTACAAAGTTGAATACAATACTATCTTTAACAAAACTGATAAACAAATAGAATCTAATAGTGTATGGAAGGTGAAGAATTTTGATAGCAACAGACATGAATATGATGAAGGAAAGAAGGGGTTATCCAAAACCCCCCTCATTCCAATTCTAGAGGGAACATGTCTGAGGCTTTTGAAGGAAACTAGACTAATGATTTTTTTTACTGAAGTGAAGCAACCAGTAACATTTTTGACAGTCCTCAGGTCCAACAGTCTGAGTAACTGGCGAATCATCAATCTACCACCACATGGCCCCGAATATGAACCAACACAAGAACCAATTGTTGAGTCAGCAAGGGAGAGGCAAGGGCAAAGCTAAAATACAATGAAGTGTCCCTGTGGTTGCAAAGCAACATTTGGACCTCTTATTAGGCATTCTTTTAAGATCCTTAATTTGTCCTCTGTTTTGTTTCCTGAAACCTCAGTTAACATTTTTTAAAAAAGGGTTTATCTTCATTCCCAACTTTAAGCTCAATATTGTTAGAGTTTTGACTCAACTGAAATTGTATGCTACAAATTTAAATCTCAGATTGTTTTTTTGCAAACAGACCTGTCATTAATTTTGATTTTACTAATGGTTTAAAAAGGAAAAGTGTTTTTGCTGCCACCCAACACCTGGTTTGCTGTTTTTGAAAAGGTTTGCGAAGATCAATTTAAGAGTATTTTCCTACAAAAAAATAGACAGTTACAGTATCTTACTGAAAGTGAAAGGTTTTTCTTAATGCTCATATGAAGAATAGATCTCTTCATGAAATCAAATCTGACAAACAGAAACCGGTTGTTATAATGGATAGCATTGATTACTGAAGCAAAATGTTTTACCTTTTGTCAGATGAGTCCATTGTTAGGAGAGTATCTAAAAATTAGATTAATATAGCATACAGTAAGATGAATTTTGTTTTGAATGATTTGGTTCTTTAGGGAACTATGAATTATAAGACTCTTGAATTTTTGAAGGTATTTAAGCCTGTTATCCTTTCTATTTTTAGTATACCCAAGATAAATAAATGTAGAATTAATCCTTCCCTAAGATGTATTGTTGTGGCGAGAGGTTCCAAAAGTGAAACTCTGGGCAAGTTTATTGATTGGAAGTGTAAAGGTATTTTGGACACCTAGCCTTAGATTTAAGGTACTCTTGGCATCTGTTGGAAGACTTGAATTCTATATCCTATGATGAAGGAGTTTTGTTTATCACTGTGGAAGTTGTTAATTTATTTACAGTTATTTCAGATTTTGTAGGTTTGGAATGGTTTATGATGTTTTTTAGTGCCCAAAAAGATATTTCTACAGTTGAAGTTCAGGTTTAAGAAACATTGTTAGAGATGGTGCTGACCAACAACTTTGTGTTTTTCGAATGTGAATGCTTCCATAAAATATGTGGTGTGGCTATGAGGGCAGCCTTTGTCCCCTTTTATGCAAACAGTGTTCTTGCAATTTTACAAGAACTAAATGTGTTCACCTCTGAATATGCTTGTTTGATAAACACTTTATAGATTTTTGGATGACATTTTGATTTTTGTGGAAAGGTACCCATGAACAATCGGAATATTTTTTGTCAAATGGGTGGAATCTACTTGTTTTTTTAAATTTCACTTAAAAAACAATTTCTTTAACATTTTTTTTAGATATTTCTTTGGAGAAAAATCAGACTTATCATTCCTACACCTCAAATAGTTTTCAAAAAGAGACCTTTTCCAGCTTATATTTACATTTTAGTAGTTGACACCCTTATCAAAAGAGGGGAATAATGGAGAGTCTGATGGTGCAGTTCTCTAGACTGTTTTTTGTTGATTGTGTTTTTAACAAGGAACTTCACCATTTATGCTGTTTGCTGTTGGATAGGGACTATCTAGCCACTTTATTACAAGAAGTAAAAAATGTTTTGAAGTTTTGACATAAGTTTGTACCAGTTTTTAGAATAAAGACAAGAAATGGCAGAGCATGTTTAGATATCTTTGACCCTGCAGTTGCCAGTCTGACACTTACATTACCCCCTCTTCCATAAACCCATAAAGTAATGATGTTTTTAAATATGTAGACTCTTTAAGGAAAACTTGGAACTAAATATTTTCCAGTGAACTGAGATGCCCCTTAGATGACCAACCCAAGATCGTCTTCAGTAAAGGAGAAGTATTAAGAACACGGTTGAAAGAAATACATTCAAGGACAATGTGTCCCTAAGATAAAACCACATGAAAGCATGTGGTCATTGCAGATACTATAGATACATTCATGTAGGACAATGTCTGTTGGAAGCAGCAACAAATCTATTGTGTAATGCATGTCAAGTCAGAAACAGATAAACTGCTCTGCTTAGTTTATAAAGTAGGTGGAGTATTATAGTGGAACAAAGGAAATCATGATGTAAGAGAGGACCTGCAACTAGATTTGGATGCACCAAATAAATGGCAGAGATGGGAAATGCCTTCGCAGATACATGATTAGGTAAATAAGCTGTTTATGTATTGAAATATTTTGCATAAATATTTTTATTTATTAAGATGATTTGAACATACCAAGCATTTTCTTTAGCTTATTTTGGGGGTCAGTTTTAGAGAGTCCATTAGATGCACCAACTGTTGGAGTACACACAACTGTCCATTTAAAAATGATCTACAGTGCTTGTTGATGAGGCTAATCCTGATGAAACTGAGTTTTTGGAGAATCCTCTTTCTATAAGGAAGTAGCAGAGGTAGCATTGAGCAAACCATTAAAGAGTTTGCTTGTCATTATGTGAAGGTGGTGATTCATAATACTAGAACATAAAAATGATAAGAAAATAAATTTATTATGATGAAATCACTTGCATCTGGAAAGAGAATGCCCAAGGATTCTTACTCTTTGTAAAACACTGATGGGTATGTTGCATACTGTCTTCCCTAATGAAGTTTGTTACTGAAAGGACCGGATTACTCTCTCTGCTTCTAAACCAATGCCTTTATTTAAGGCATTAATTCTGACCAGCCCATGTTATCTCTTCAAGATTCATAGGGAAAATTAAGTGTGAGCGAGTTATACTTCTGGTATGAAAACTGTGTTGTTTGGGTATATTTGTTCTTATTTGCAATATAGTGTGATGCTGAATGTTGCTATAAGGTGATTAAAGCATGACATAAAGGTTGAGAAAAGACAGAAATACCAAATGTATACTTTTGCTTAGATAACATAAATACAGACAAAAGTAGCAACTTCACCAAGCAGCAGGATTTTTTTATTGGAGAAAATTAATGCCAACAAATTAAAGGAGGAAATGTTATGAAAGAGCTCTTAAATCTGAGTAAGATAATTGGTGGAAATGAGATATTCAACAAGAGATCTAAGGGAGCTAACGATAACCAAGAAAGCCAGTTTCAAAACACAGACACACTCACTGCAAGTAGAAAGGGAAGTCCTCTGAGCCTGTAGAAAATACAAGATTCTACTTCATAGGAGTAGAAGCGCAACAGATGTTCTAAACTGAAAACTGTTACTACAAGATTCTACTTCATAGAAGAAGAAGTGCAACAGATGTTCCAAACTGAAAACTGAAAAGGAGATAATTTTTCATTACACGTTGACTAAGGACTATGTTCAACATGGCTTCATAATAGGAAGCTCATATTAGCTAATCTGGTAGACTTTCTTGACTGGGCATCAAAATCAGTAAACTGTGGTGCAACTCTGAATGCACCTTACAGGAACTTTGAAACGGAATTTGACATGGTGAAAACCAAAATATTAATCCTAGCATTACACAGTATCCATCTAGGTAGCAGGTGATAACCTGCTTAAGAGATGACAACACAATGGGTGCATCAAAAAGACGGAACATAAACTGTATCTAGAAGTGGGAAGACAGATATTTCAAATGGGGGTACTGATGGGACGCGAGTCTCTTTCATACTGGTGTCTGTGACATTGCAGAAGTGCTAGATGGAATCTTATTTCCTTTTGCAGATGGTCTTATATTTTTGAGTAGCTGTAGATGCAAGAATGAATAGCATGAAGAATACCATGACAACAGCTACAGCAATGGGCCTAGGAATGATATCTCACATTTAATAAAATTAAATGCAGAGTAATGCATCTTGGTAAGTGGAATCAGAGATAGATTCCACAACAAGGAGTGAGATAATAATGACAGCTGTGGAGAAGGATGTTCTTTGTATATAATTCATTGGATGGTTTGTTGCAAAATAAAGATGAAAATGCACCCAAGAAAAATTAGGTATTCTTAAATTTCATAGCACACTGTATTGCTTCGAAAAACAGGCGAGTTATACTTTCCCAGTACAAATTCTGACACCCCATCAGGAGTACAGTGTGCAGTTCTAGAGTCACCATATCAGTAAGGATATGAACAGGAGTGAAAACTCCTCAGACAAGCACCACCTGGGTTGTGCAAAAACTGTAGCAGAGACTTTCTGATGAAAGGTTAATGGAGCCTAGCATGTGCTCTCATACAGAAAACAGGCCTAGAAGTGACAAAGCAATGAAGTTCTGGTACTTTAAGAGACTCAATGAAGTTAAATAAAGACATATCTTAAGAAGTAAAAAATATTCACATGGTCTTTAAATTGGAGGGTGACCACTTAGGTAAGAAGTAAGGAAGTACTGCTTTAGAGAGACATGTTTTACTTAATGGAAGAATATTTCATGAAATATGGTGGATTTATCTTCAGAAGTAAAACGTGCAGTTATGTAAGTAAACTTACCATAACAGTAATTGTTCTAATGATCACTACTGAAGTAGATTTAGCTACATGGATTATATCCTGTGTAGGATACAACAGCCATCTATCTCCTAAAGCTTTAGGGCAACTTCCATGTTCCCAAACCATCAATTCAAGCTGAGCTGACTAAAAAGCTAGGTTTCAGTGCCAAACCCTTCAAAAGTTTCTTGCCAACATAAAGAGGGAATCTGGAGCACTGAAAGGACAATGCTAGAAATAACAAAAAATAAATAGCCACATCCTATTATGAACAGCACACCAAAAATAAGGGGAGGTGGAAGAGGGAGTGGCTGCTGTATTAGTGATAATTCAAATATCTATTGTTATGGTACATTTACATACACAACTGCCCTATGTGCATCATGTTGCTCACTGTTACATTAGCCTTAGATATATGGTTAGATTACCCTAGCTTACTACATTTGGGAGATGGAAGGAGAAGAGTTCATGAGCCCCTGGAGAATGGTCCTAGCAAAGTTTGATGTGGACCTAGTGAAAGAGTCAAGCTTAACGTATTTTGTAAATGTATGCACAGAGGGCCAATCAAGCAGCTTCTAGACTACTTCTAGAATCTAACCCTTTCCAAAAAACCATAGAAGAAGCCAAAGCCCTGGTAGAGTAGGCCTTGTCTCTGCCTGGAATAGTTTTGTACTGGATGGAATAGTAAAAGATAATAGCCTGAGACAATCCTTTGAAAATAGACTATTTTGACACAGGTTGTCCTTTCTTCTTACTTTCATAAGAAATTAAAAATTGACCCAAAGATCTGAATGATTTAGCTTTATCAAGAATACTACCCGAGTTCTCTGAGGATGTACAAGGTACAGAGTATCTTTTCTCCCTCATTTGTAGGTTCAGGAAAGAAAACAGGGAGATGGGTTATCTGTCTTAAAGTAAACTTGGATACCACTTAAGACATAAAAGAAGGATTACTTATCAAAGTAACCCTCACTATGTGGAAAATATCATTCAGGAAGTCAACTGAAGTTGTTAGTGTCAGGATGTTATCAAATGTCCCTGTTCTATTTTGAGTAGATCAAGTCTGTGAGGAAACTTGTGGTAATTCCCCTGGCCATTTCCAAAAGAAGGGAGAACCATGATTGCCTGGGCCAGAAGGGAATTACCACAATGATCTTGGATTATTCCTTCTGAATCTTCAGAAGTACCCTGGATATCTGTGGGAAGGGTTTAAAAGCATACAGGAACATTCCTGCCCAAGGTAATGAAAAGGCATCTGTCTTCCAGGCCTTCTTGCATGGAGTCCTGGAGGAGAATCTTGCCAACTGATTGTTCAGAGAGGAGGCAAATAGGTCTGCTTGAGGAATTCCCCACAGATGTACCAAATCTTGTAAGACCCCCTGAATTAGATTCCCATTTGTGAGGGTCTGCCCTTGTTCTGCTGAGTTTGTCTGCCACATAATTTTACTTTGATGGAATTTAGGAGGTCTGTAGAGTGAAATTGTGCTGTGAATCAGTATCCCAAGCTAACATGGCTTGTCTGCAATGGGAGTATGACCTGGTTTCCCCTTGCTTGTACCACATGACTTTGGTATTGTCTGTAACAACTTGAAGAGGTCCTGGGGACCAAAGATGATTCAGAGAGTTGAGTGTCTAAGTCAGGGCAAACATCTCTTTTATATTTATGTTCTTGTGTCTGTCCTTGGTGTCCTACACACCATTTGTTTCTTCTACTTTTATCCCTCCTGAAAGTGATCTACCAACAAAGTCCAGAGCATCTGTGGTGATTGACTGCTTTGGAATGGGGTGGGGGACTCATATTAAGGATATTTACCATTTTCACCAAGTGATTTCTCTTCTGACAAACCCCAGAACTAGGATTTGAAAAGAAAACAATTACTGTTGCCAGGACCAATGAGACTTCAGATACCATTGTATCCTTCTCATGTGGAGTCTTGCCAGGGCTATCATAGGAATCATAGATGCCATTAAACCCAAATTCTTGAGGTATTCCTTCACAGTGAGTGGAAAACCTTAGAAACAGATCTAGATAAAGATCTATTGTTTTTTTTTCTCTGCAGGAAAAAGCTGTCATTGAACTGAGGTGTCTAGCTGGCAATTCTGTGTGAAGAAGTCAAAAAGAGTTTTGAATGTTCTCTTGGAATCCCAGCTTGTGTAACTAATCATTCATTCAAGTGAAAGATTCCTGATACTTTGAAAAAGTTTCTGCAAAGATAAGCAAGTCATCTACATGTGGAAAAACACGGAGAACCTAGTCTACAGTGAGCTACAAATACTATGGAATATGCACTGTACAAAGAGTGTTCACAAAGGGAAAGGCAGAAAATAGCTAATGTGAGCCAGACACACAATACCTTTAGAAGCACCTGGAGCCTGGGTGAATAGGGATGTGATAAGCATTGTTGTAAAGTAAATTAAATAAAAAACACTGTGAGATGAACACATGGTGAATGCCACTATGAAATAATCCTTAATTATCCTTTATTATCCACAAAGTTAAGTGCTTTCAGCCATAAATAACTGTGGCTTTCTTCAGAACTGACACAGAACCAAAAGACCATTCTTAAATACCCCTTCCCAATCCAACACATCCAATCAAAATAAAACTTCTCTTTAAAAAAACATTAACATAAATATTCTTGACTAAAACCAAGGCAATAAAACTTATGTAAATATTGTGCATTCATTTACACTTATCATAATAAACTTTTCTGTGTTAAACTGCTTTATAGTTAACCCCAGTGTTCAACCCTGGGGCATTATAAACATTGAGCAAAATCTGCCACTTCAATTCCCTATACTCTAACTCACCCTCTGTATCCCCATTAAAATCTCTGGGAACGTGATCGATAGCAAAAAGAAAATTTTTATTGCTTGGACATACCAACGTGTGCTTAAACAATGCATTATTTAAATCCTTCTCTTTTATGTCATAATAATGCTCATAAATTCTCTTCCTAAATTCCCTAGGAAGTGCAGGCTGAGCACTTTGCTAAATATACCACATAAGTGGAACCACATGTAAACTTCCTTGGAACTTTCCAAATCCTGCTGTGTGTACTAACTTCAATAAAGGGAGACCCTCTGCTATATACCTACAAACATTACAACTCATACATTTGAACATCCCCCCTCATGTTGTGCTACCTCCTTTTTGATTCCTCTCTAACATTTCCTTAAAATTCCTAGCCCTTTTATTAATAAAAGCTGGTTTCACACCTACAACTGTTTTAACTTCACTATCCACTGCTAAAATCCTCCAATTATTGGATATACTCCCTTTTATGGCTTTACTGTCTACAGTAAAAACCAAAGGCATAGATGCAGACCAATCTTTACTGTGATTCTTTATGTTACTAATGTCATCGCTTAAAATTTCTGCCCCTAGTATTTCTTTCACTATTCTTGAAAGATACCTCCTATTTTAAACCTAAAATGTAACTCATTCAGGAGTTCATCCATTTTAGAAACATCAGTCGTGAGCCTCTCCAGTCTAAGTAACTGCCCTTTGACTATGTTATGTTTGACATAAGTAGAGTGCATGCTTGAATAATGCAGCAGACTATTACTTGCCACATTCTTATGACTGATTATTGAGCCCAACCTTCGGGTCCTGCTTCTTTAAAATTTTCTGAATCCAAATAACTAACTTTTGAAATGCTCCAATTAGAGGAAAAAATCAAAAAGGAGGTATTACAATTCATCCTCTTGATGAACTCTACCAGTTTATACTCCGTTTCCTTCCACACAAAAAAACAAATCATCGATAAAGCTATAATAACAGAAAATCTTGTCCTTTTCTTCAATCTTGGACACAATGTTGGTCTTCCAATAAGCCATAACTAAATTGGCATAATTGGAGGCCATCCTCGCTCCCATAGCTACACCCCTTATTTGTAAAAAAATACTCATTTTCAAAAACAAAAAAATTGTATGACAAAATATTGTCTATACATTCCAACATAAATCTACATTCTCCCACTTCAAACTGATGACTGTTGATCAATATATTCCCTATCCGCTCTAGACGTCCTTCATATGGAATACATGTATATAGTGATTGTACATCCACTGTTACCAACAAATCATTGCTATCCACAGACTGGTCCCTGATTTTGCTTAAAAAATCAAGAGTCTCTAATAACTGACTTTGTTTCTTATACCAGTTTTAAAAGGGCTTCGCCAATAAGAAATTAACAGCTTTGAACCACATTCATCCAGAAGTTGAAAAATTAAGTGGTTCTTTAAGAAAGATAAAAGAAAAGAAGATAGGAAGAGATCATAGTATGTATGATGATAGAAATCACAGTTCCACCTTAAGAATGGAGAGCAAAAGTCCAGAGACCCCAAGGGGATATACGTCAGCCAACCAAGTTCATATGCAGCAGGGGGAAGCAGAGTGGATTACGGTTGCATCAGTGGAGTACAAACTAATATCAGTATGACTTTTTTATCTCCTCATCACTCAAAGCGACTGGAGGAGAGGAGGGCAATGCAGAGCAAACAACAGACCGAAATATGGAGAATTGTGAAAAGATTCCTCAATGGAGGAACCGGGATAGTCAAATTGACCAGACGTGGGCTACAGTAGTGGAAACTTTGAATCAGGTTGGGTTTTATCCATTATTCCAGCAAGGAAGAAAGCAGAACATGAACGATCAGTTCAGGTAATACCCATGACTTTTGAAGGTTTTAATTTGTCATCAAGGGTGCTCGTGCAACAGGAAATGAAACATAAATAGCACGATCACTTTGGATTACCCACTGTACACAGAGTGTTCACAAATGGTAAAGCAGAAAATTGCTGATGTGATCCAGACACACACAACCTTTAGAAGCACCTGGAGCCTGGATGAACGGGGATGTGATGAGCATTGTTGTAAAGTAATAATATGAGGAACCTTGAATGAGGAAGAAGATCTAATAGGTTGAGAACTGACATAATTTTGAATTTGGACACTACCACAAAGAGGTTTACAAAAGAAAGATCCAGAACTGGTCACCAAGCATTTCCTTTATTTAACACTAAAAACATCCTTTAATAAAAACACTTTTCCTAACTAGGCCGGAGGAACTGATTCTGTCAGACCCTGGGACAGCATGTGACGAAGGATAGGTGGAGTCAGGTGTAGTGGATGGGGGATTACCCCTTAGAAGGGAGGAATTTCCCATCACTGCCTTCTGTGACCTTTATAAATGATCATCTGAAACTATCTGCTGCAAAACACAAAAGTGGAGATTCAGACTTTATGGAAGGGAATGGGTCTGACCTTGACTTGTTGGACTGGCCTTAGTTTTGGGATGTATCATTATTATTTTTGGAACCTTCTTGCCATTTCTTCTTAAACATCTGTTTATCTGCATTTTATGGAGACTGTGTATTTTACTTTTTTGTCAAAATTGGATGAGGGGTTAGAGTATCCTTTAGAAATGTTCCAAAAGGAGGACAGAAAAATCATAGCACTCCTCTTTATCAGCTTACAAATGTCATCACACTTTCTCTGTCTAAAGGAGAATTTAAAATCTCATTTCAAGATCATCTGGAAAGTTTTAGGGAACACATCAAGGCAAACCTCCTCAAAACAGTAAAGGCGTCTATAGCCCTGTAAGAAGTATCAACTGAGTCATACACACACTGCAAACAGTGAGTAGTGACTTGTACAATAGAAACTAAATTATTTAAAGCATATTTTCCCCACAAGAAGAAACTGCAGACAAAGCATTCCCTGTACATTCACACTTAGAACAAGCTTTAACATATGTGCCTGAAAATTCAAGCTTCTGAAAATCTAAATTGCAGAAGCATACACATTTTCACGTACTTATCAATAATCGTCCCATCCTTGTCAGAAAGAGTAGGATTGGAATTAATTAAATATTTAGCAGCAGTAGGATTAACTAAAGCTACAGCTGATGGGTCAAGTTTGAGAATAGTATATATGAATTTGAAACAATGAGGAATTCTACATATTGCATCTGCCTTTTTTAGACGCAGCTGGCTATCAGGAAAATTCAAGGCAGTAACACACACACAACCCTAAAGCTGACAGAACTTGATGAATGCATGATGATTCTGGAAATTCCTTCTGTAACAGCTCATAGTATTTTTCTGACGGACTGAGAAAACTGTGTTCTTACACTGAAAACGCTGGCATTTTCTGTAAATAGTCTCACAGGGAGATTCAGAAACTGAGCTGTCCTCTTATGTCTGAATCATAAATCTGAGGAAAAACTTGTATGCGTCCCTTCATCTTCCTGTCCAGATTCAGAATCTTGAATCTGTTCAGGAAAAGAGGTATCCCTCTTTCTTTTACCAGAAATTACATAGGGGCCAAGGGGTCAATAACCTGAATTAAACTCTGAGCTAGACAAAATAAACATCTGCTGTCTAAGAAATTTTGAGGAGGAGTAGATATGTGTTTAGTTTTGTTTCTTTTTGACAGGAAAAATGAGGCCAACAGTGTTACTAATGCAGCAGAAGCTTCCCCAGGGATAGGCACAATATTCTTTCAAAACAGGGAAGCTTTCCCTGTTCCTTCTCCCAGGACTAACATGAGAAGGATATATTTGTCCACTGAGGAGACAGCAACAGTTGTAGAGAACCTGGCTAACCCCTGGTCCATAGTGGTGGAAGGTGCTGCAACAGAGGGATTCAGGGTGAAATATGAGTGGTCTGAGGTGCAACTAATAGTGATAATAGAGGTGCAGCAAAGTCACAAGTCCCACACACACACACACACACACACACACACACACACACACACACAATCTGAGGCAAATTGCTAGCCTGCTGTTGTGGCAAAGGCTGTGTGCTTAACTTTTTCTTTTTTGTGGCTTGAAGAAGCGCCAATCATGGAACCGACAGTTTGTTCCACGATGAAGCCAAAAATGGTGCCACTTTCCCAGTGAAAATGGAAAGCAAAAGCTGGTAAAACCTAAAAGTCTTTGAAAGTACTTTTTCACATATAACATTCTAAAAAATATTTTAAAACTTTGCAATTTCCAAAATGTAATATAAATACAATTTCTCCATAGATAAAATGTTTTATGATTACCTTAAACAACTTTTAAACAGACAGGAAAAAGTGCAACCTTTAAACAGACAGGAAAAAGTGCAACCATCTCATGGCAGTCCATTAAAACACAAACTCCTAGCTTTAACATAACTTTCCAGTACAAGAAAAGTGTTATTAAATATACAGTTTTTTTTTTAATGGAAGTTTTTTCCTCCAAAAGGAACTTATCTGCCGAGCAAAGAAACAGAACAGGCCTAACATCGATCATTGAAAGCCTCAGAGCAGCTTACTCTTCTGTGGTAGAAAAACTCTGAAGGGCTTGGGGGCCCAAACCTGTATTTTTAGTCAGCTCAGCACAAGCTTTGCAGCTGTGTATGCATGATTTGTAAAAACAGCAAGTTAATAGCTATGAATCAATAATTTGATGAATATTTTAAGTGTTTATCACCTAAGAATTTCAGAAAATAAAACAAAAAAAACTAAATAAATAAGCAAATTGTGTTGTGTATCTCTATATTTCATTACCATGAGTTTTGTTGAACATTGCTTTGACAAACATTAGCGGTGGCTGACATTGTTGAACATTCAGATAGTTGCTCATCCGTTATCTTAAAGTGATGTTTCTTCAAAACTGGTAAGTAGGGACTGTAAGGGGGTTAACATTTGTATGTGTGTCTGGCTGTTAGGGTTAGGGTATAGAAGCCTGTGTGTTTGTATGTGAGCATGTGTACTGTAGGATTACGGTCAGAGTTAATCAAGGGGTTAGAGATTATGTTTGTTGTGTGTTGGTGCGTGTTTGCATGTCTGAGTCTGTCTTGTGTAGCGGCAGTATTATGTGAGTTTTTTTTAAAATACATGGGGGCAGGATTAAGGTTATCACACATTACTGAGGTGATGCATGAGGGGTGATATTAAGAAAGTTTGATCATAAGTAAATTGTATATTTATAGCTATATTTCTTTATAAACATAAAGAAAAATAAACTCTCTGAACTCGCTGTCCTTTAAGATTCTTTTACTGCTGGAATCAAATCAAAACATTCCACGTTATTGAAGTAAGCCAATTGCATTCATGCTAAGTCAGGACTTCATGTGACCATTAGAGTCATATTAAAACTATAAATTTACATGAATCTCAGCATCAAATAATGTACACAACCAAATAGTACTTTAGATGAGAGAAATCAGTGAGGAGGGAATCTGAGAATTACAAGACTCCATATGGATCCTACTATTAAGGAATGAAAGATGTTCATGTCTCAGCTCCTGCTGAAGTGGGCAACACAAAATCCAAAATGTATCAACAACAAACTCATTTAAACATTCCCCATCCTAACAACTGTTTACAGTGGACATGCAGCAAATAAAACAGCCTATTTAAAGGGAGAAAGTGATGTATGTAAGGCGTGTAACTATAATGCAATGATATCAAACTCCTTCAGATAAGATGGTATGGAGGAGATACAGTGAGGGAGCTGAGTTATGTGAAACTGATCAGAATATGATCTGAGATTTCAAGCAATGGGATGAAGGTTGTGGGCTAATAAATCAAGTTACCAGAGTGAAGTAGAGAGCTGACAGGGAACACACAGGCTGTCTATAACAGAATTAGTAGCCAGTCTTAGTGACAGAAATCTTTACATCCCTAAAGCCATTCCTAAATTAACTAACAGGCACTTTGGAATAAGGGGTGCTCAAAATTCTCCCAAATCCTGAAAGCCCCCCCCCCCCACAAAATCAGGCAAAGGGAAACAATGACCCATCCACTAAGAAAACCCTGGAAAATGATCTAATGATCCGAATGTCTGTAAGCTACTACAAAGGAAGTTTCCTTTCTTCACTGGTTATTTACAGGAATTTGGGAGAATTTAGAATACCCCTGTAGTGCACAGAAGTACACTGATTCTAAATAAAGAGCTATAATATCAGACAGTACCAGAGTCACACTATTTTGGTAATCAAATATATTTTTGTTGATCAGTTTATATGAAGAACAATACACTAAACATGTACACATGAAAACAGGTGAACAAAGTATGACCTGTAAGCAGCACAAATTAATGCAAATGAAAAGAATAAACAAAAGATCTACAAAGTCGGCAAAATGATTATGTAGTAAAAAATGACATGAGAAACTACAGCAGAAAAAATACAACTGCAGTTTCAAACTGCAACAAGATTAAAACAATCTGTCTAAAAAAGCCTATTCTATTTAAGAACATCATGCCAATCATCAGTTTGTACTATGCAATTTGATGCCCCTTTCTGCATGTACCTCACAAAGCACATGCAGCAGCTGGAGAGACCACAGAGGTTCCCTACCTTCTGAATCCAGGGCCTCAAACATCTACCCTACACAGATAGCCTAAAGGCCCCGTCCCTCTACTCACTCTCATGCAGACTCCTCAGAGGTGACCTCTGTCTGCCATACAAAGCAATCTCAGACTCCGCCTTGATGGGACTGCTGTATATCCGCAAATCAAGTTCCACTTGACTAACCTGCATGTGTGACCGCAACCTGGTCTGTGACATCAGTAGGACTTGTTGGAAGGACAGATTTGTGTCCCAGAGACTCTCCCTTTTGTGGAATAGGCTCCCTCTCCACATCAACCAGAGTACCTCATTAACCCTTTTTAAGCACAACCTGAATAGGGAACAGAAAATACACCCCTGGGATTCCACCTGCATCCCTGCTGGACAGGGGCATTGGGTGCTGACTTGTCATAACATGGGCTAAATTCTTGGCTAGGCTTGTAGGGGCCTAAGGGCAAGTAGCCTAGTAACTTCCTATGTTTATCAGTCACAACTGCATCCATCTACAGACTTCAGTACCCTGGCAGAATTTTAAAATGACTTCACTCCAAAGCAAGAAGATTAAGTCCCATAGAACTGCATAAACATTTGAGACTGTTTTGTATATTTTTAAATTCTGTTTTCAAAAGGTAGACTGTGAGAGATGGATGATCCAAAATACAGTCATGCAGTTGTTGTTATTCATATATGGGAAACCAAACAATTTTTCATACATATCAGCATTTGGAGTGTTCCTGCCTGCCATGTTTCACATCTGCATATCTTGGCCACTGTGTCTCTCACCCTTGCAATATAACAATTACCTCACAAAGCACACTGATTTTTATATACACCATTTACAAGTTGGAAAAGTTATTACCTTGCAAAATCTGGGGCTTAACATTTAGTTACTGCACAGTTCTGTTTGGTATATAGAATGCTTTGGAAGGAAGCTTGTTTTATCAAACTGCCAGTTTATTACAGGATGCCAGAATTTCCTTTGTGGAATCAGTTTAAAGTGGGAGTGGGATTTTTGCCCTTTCCACACGGTTTTGCTACCATGGAGTCGGTGTATGCATATATAATTATCAGGGGGTGTGGGGCGCCGATGTCTACATAGGATGGTGCGGGGGGACTTGCCATTGCAAGCAAAAAAAAAAAGTATTTATTCATTTATTTATTTATTTATTGGGGAATTTAGTTTTGCATGCACCAAGGTTTGTGCTAGGTGCATGCATATCAACATACCATTTTATTGAGTTTTGACCTTGGCTAGGCTTAAAAGGTCCTTGTGGTCATTAGCCTAGTAAACACCTATGAACCTATTTGCGGTCAATGTCATGTATACCAATGTACTAGGTCAGTAAAATAGTAAAATAAAGCCATACACACACACACACACACACACACACACACACACATATATATATATATATATATATATATATATATATATATATATATATATATGAATGCCCATATATTGAAAAAAAAATATTGAACAGCAAGTAATGGAACACAACTTGTCAATCACAAACCGACCAAAAAGCAACATTTTTTTGGCAGTGGGACATGCCCCCTTGTAAAGTATATATGCTGTCTCTGAGATCGTATCACAGTGAGGAATGGGCAAACTCCCGTTCCCCATTGTACTGCGATCTTGCACAGAAAAAAAAGCAGGTACATGTGATCAGCTGACAGCTGTACCAGCTTTTTACAGGATATTAAGTAGCTCAAGCCCTAAACTACAGCAGTAAACAATTTATCATACTCTTTATGAGAATAAGTGAATTACAAGATTCTGCTTGCAACATTCAGAGTGAAACACTATTCTTGCAATCATCATTGTACACAATAAGGACATTTGCTTTCCAAATCTCACTTAATGCCTGCTGTGTTAGCACTACTCCTATTAAGCATTTTTTTGTTTGTTTTTTAACTCCGTAATAAATAAATGAATAATGAGAATGAAGCTAGTAAATATGCTGATACTAGTCGCACTGCTGTGGTGTAGTACTGTCAGCGTAGGACAGTTGCAACTGCCCTTTTATGCTTGGAGACTGGGACAGAGAATATAAGGACAATGTAGGCCTAAATTGGTAAATTTGGGATGAATCTAACATTTCTTGTTTCATAACTGGAGTTTTTTTCGGCAGTTCATTCTAGCTTACTTTACTACAGTGTAATTTTGTCTTTTTGGATTAAGAATGTAGTCATTGCAGACTACAAATAGTTAAAATATTGCATACATGTACAGGAATCTGCACTCATGCACACTCACAAGTACAAACGATCTGCACTCATGCACACACAAGTACAAACAATCTGCATTCATGCACACTCTGAAGTACAAACAGTCTGCACTCATGCACACTCACAAGTATAAACAAAGACATATGTAGTATTCATATGAGACTGGCTAGATTTTTGGAATAATGTGCCAAAAACTGCATTTAAAATTCCCCAACTGATCTTGTTTTGTATGTGGTAGTAATTGTTCACACTGAATGAATAATACTTTCTATTGTATGAATAATCCTGGTAATTGATTCCGACATGCATATGAACTGACATATTGTCAAATGAATTTAGCATACAAAGTAGGTTTCTGTTATAGAGTATGATATAATGCTAATTTGATATACCCAAATATAATACATAATCAAGTCCTTTATGGAACAGCAATTTACTAAAATAGAAAAGGCATACCTGACTGCATCCTATTTTTCTGTGGGACATTTTTATATTAAAATATTTCATTTATTTTTATGTTATCTTTCAGTAAACATACATCTTATGACTTATAACAAAATGTATACTCATAACTCTGCATTTCATTTTTTTCCACTTCAGTGTATTTTTCACCGTGCTGTTTATTTACTTTACATATGCTAATGCACACTTTCTTGGCTACAATATCATGCATTACTTGTTGGACTTTTATTAGCTTAAAATATGTCTTTATTACAAATGTTAAGTCTTATGCTCTGACTTTTCTTCTGTACTAATATATTTTTATTGCATTTATGTATTTAAAGTAAATGATACCTGATTTTATGGTTTTGTCCTGTATCTTGTTTTTGTTCTGCTACTGAGGTCCAGGGCTATGGCTGAAAAGGGTGCTTGGACTTATTCACTTGCCCAATTAAATAAATAAATCTTGTTATAAAATTGTAACTCTTCACAATGATTGCAATCCTTAACACGAGTCAGGGACTGCATGCTATATTTTTAGTTTTACCTTGCTCAGTGTATTAAGTGCTTAATTATATTTCTGGGTGGTACTGTAAAACGTCACTGTTATATATACTATACTAATAATAGAATAGCTAATTCTGAAATAATTATGTATTATCATGACTATTTTTTCCTGAAATGAGTTAACTGAGTATGTTTTAAATCAGTCATACATTTACTGTAATTGGTATCATGGTCTTACATTTATCATACTTGGTAACAAACCATTAACACTAGAAATGAAAACAAAGAAGTAAATTTATGATAGAATGTCAAAATGCCATGGTAGTGTACTTATCTTAAGACAATACAGAAGTATAGCAAGACATCCTAGTATTGTATGTTGTAGAAATGGATGTTCACCATTGATTGCCTTGTCAAGCCACAAATAATTTACAAGGACACTTTGAAGGTTAGCGTGCATTGTGGGAACACCCAAGCAGATCTGAAGTTTAAATCATTCTGCATTCCCTGGTCATCCATTGTTTATACTTCTGACTTCAGTATGACAGTCTTTTTAAAAACTTTCGAGGAAGTGAACTGCTAATGTACAGGTCACTAGTTCTGTGACAAGAAGATTTGTAAACCTCATACTAGTTTAAGCTATTTTCCAGGCTGAGAGTGCATTCCTGATCTGAAGTGAAATAATGACTTGGATTATTAAATGCATGATTGATGATGATGACTTTCTTTTAAAAGGCTAAAGTTTTGAAGTACGCCATCTGCTATCAGCCACTTCTGATTAACCTTGCCTTTTCACTAGTGGATTATTTGAACAGTATTGTTATTTTTTAGCCTTTTTTGTCTTCATGTTGAACCTGTTTTGCACATATTTCTCAGTAAAAATATCAATGCTGTTTGATTCTTATCTGCAAGGCCCAAATGCTTAATTTTAAAATGTGTGAGTTTGTGCTGTCAGTCGTGACTGTCTTAGTCCTTCTATTGCAGTTGTATGAAATAAAGGCATTTTACAAGTACTTTTACATTTTGTAAGGCCACTTACTATATATGTAATGGAAAATAATAGAAAACAGATGAATTTGTTCTGTTTATATTTAGTTTGGATATTTTGCAAATTGTGTAAAATGCAAATACTGATATTGTAATTTTATGAAACAAATGTACTGTAAATGCTCACATACATGTATAAGTAGTTTGCACTAAGGTGCATGTACAGGTGCATATTATGAGTGAAATTCACAAGCATGCATGCAGAAGTGCAGTTCTTGCTGCACAGATAAGGTAAATCATGCTATTATGAATCAATGCTATTCATAGTTGTCACAGTGTTCAAAGTACTGAATCACCTCAATAGATAATATGTGTGACTATGAATGGCTTAAACGAGTGGCTTACATGACTGCTTTGCTAGCTGCAACCATATTGAATAAGTAAATAGTGCAGGTAGGTACAAGGCTATATATATACATAACCTGCCCTGATACACACAGGCAGGCGCGCGCACGCACACACACACACACACACACACACACACACACACACACACGTGCATACATTTTAACACACAAATAATGATGCATGCATACATACATGTACACTAACATCCTGCAGGGAATTGCTTACCAGAGTGGCCATCTTACAGCAGATGCTGAGTAGAACAGTGCCACTGTGGTTTACCACTATGGTCTGCTCAGCTTCCCATTAGGTAGTATTAAACACAGACAGATACACTTGCACAGGCACACACACACACACACACACACACACACACACACACACACACACACACACGATCTAGCACATGCTGCTTCCAAAATTTCCTATCCATGTCAGCCCAGGGTATTTCAGACAGCTTTCTTCTAAAACACATAATATGACAATAAGTCATAAGATACATGTGATTGTAGTGACACTATCCAGTCACATACTCTGTCACACAACTACAGAGTGCACTGCACTGCACGATACCGCTTACCTGGATCAGCAAGATGAGCAGGTGAATCTGTTCTGCTTCACCCTACTTAGAATCTTCCACTGGAATACCAAGGAGCAGTGTAGCTAATGGTCATATGTACTTATATTTTGTGAAAGCTCTATAGCAATCTATTTTAGTACGAACTTCTGTGAAGCATTGTGCTACATAAGAATCCCTGCATGGCAGTGCACTAAGGTAGTCAAGGACTTTGACAGAGGCCATGTCCACAGACTGTCGCATTTATATGTGGCTCTGAAAATTCTCATTGCTCAATATAGAGGCATGGTGGGTAATTATTATTGCCCCCAGGAATAGTGTGTAAAGCTTCGTGAGCAGTTTTGAATAGTAATACGTGTGCTTTATGTAGTTTCACCTTGAATTTACATTGCCTTAATACAGTATTGCAGTCTCTAATTATCTCTAGTAGGTTAGCAACTTTACAGCACCTAATCTCAGCAACTCTTCAGTTTTCTTCTGGTTTAACAAAAAAAAAAAAAAAAAGGCCACACCACTTCTTGCACCTAGTGGTAAAAAAGTTCTTACCACGCTTCTTTATATATTTGTAATATGCCTTTAAAAATGTGTAAGGTGTCTTTAGGTGTACTGAATTAAGAAGTGTGGGAATATTTTCACAAATAGACAGATAGTAAGGTTTTAACTGACACTCTATGTTGTATAGAAACGAGCTGCCTAAAAGCAGAAGCCATTAAGTTAGCTCTTCACCTATAGGACTATATGAAGGAAACACATATTGGGAAAGCTCATTTGAGACTAACCAGAGCATTGCACCATGTGCAAGCATTTGCTTCCAGTCTTGGATTTTTGTTTTGAGACAGCATGCATCCAAGTGGAGCTGTGTGAACTGTGAATCCTGGATAAAAACAAATCTCAAGAACTGTATGTTTTGTTGGGACCTGCAAAGCCAAGTAGACCATGATTTTTGTCTTTGCTTGTTTTGTGAAAATCAACCTGCATTTTGCCTCCTTGGACTTAATGCCCATGGTGTGTGCTTCGGCAGTTGACCAGGGGCTTTCCAGTTTTAATTTCATTACAGTACCTTTGCTGCCATATGCAAGAAATATGTTACTAATTATTTACTGTGTTGTGACTGTGCTGTTCCTGATGTGGTTAAATGGTGACTACAGCCATGGATAAATTGTTAAAGGACAACTGCACTCAAAAACTGAAAAGAAACCCTATATTTTCAGCATATCTTGAAGTTTCCTGCATTACTAATGTAGCTGTATCAGTGTAAATTATTATTATTTTTTTAATTTGTTAAACCTGAAAATGCTCTGAAACGAGATTGCTGTGTTGTAGATGTCATTTTATAGGGTCAGAAATGTAACACTGCAATAAAAGTATCATTTACTTTGGTTCTTTCTCTAAACCAACTGATAATACTATTGAGATCACTTTTTTTGGCTGTCATCAACCTCTTTTTTTTTCCCATTACATTTGCTTCTTCTGATTTCTATTAGTGGCCATCTTTAATACAGCATTTTAAGTAACACTTGATTGTCCTAATTGAAAAAGTAGTTTGTTGGCTACCTGTTTGAAACAAATAATTGTAGTTCAATGTCAAAAAAAAAAACTCTGACCCCTGTGATTAATAGGTATCACTCAGACTGAGGTGGTTTGTGTTGCTCTCATGGATGTTTGACACTGTAAGTTATAATAAATGTCTTTGAAGTTAGTCATCCCTCTCCTGACTCATTGCCTCACCCAATCATAGTATGTAATAAAAAATGATGCAACACATTTCACAGGAAACCTTAATGAACCAGGAACCCCCACAAAAGTGAACCAATAAACCAAACGACCAGATGGCAAGACTGAAAACTGCCTGCTACACAAAAATGTAGAAAAAACATTATAAAACAATACAAAAATTAGTTGATTGAGCGCTTTCATCCTGTAACAGGACTTCATTAGAATTTCATAAGAACATAGTAGCAAGCAGTTTTACAGAAAATGTAGTATAGAAAATTAAAAAAAATTAAATGCCATGAATAAATAAAATCAAAGCTGTAAGATGAAAATATTTTCCTTTTTAAGTGAGAGACTTAAGGATTGCTTAAACAGAAAAAATAATTTTTGATAAAAAATAACCTAATGTGTTGGTAGACTTTTCTTGTTAATTTATATGTGGACAGTAAGCTTCAAACCTTTTATTTTGTTCATACTCAGGAATGTAGTTCCAGGTTATATTATTTAAATGAGGTATGATGATGGTAATCTGTGACTGACATACATGAGTATTTAAATGTATCTTAACATTTTACTTTTATTGACTCTGTAGATTGAATCAATGACCCATCCTAATTACTCTGTCCCAGCCTACATGATGTCATTGATAATGAGACAAATATAGGGTGGAAAAGCCAGGTTTCACAAAAAAGCAAACAGGAAATGTTCAGGTATAAAAACAAATGGAATAGTAGTGGATAGAGGGAAGAAAAGTCACTTTTTTTAGAAAGAAAATTTGGAGATTAGTTTGGAGTTTTCCTTTAAACACAGTTTTAGAATCAGAGATGGTAAGTGAATAAAGGATGGTGCAGCAACTACAGCATCGACTAGTTGTGCTGGCCGCCATAGCTGCCTGTTCCAGAACCATGCCACCTATGAAGAAACTCGCCAGGAAGGATGACCTTTAGCATACTGGATAAAAGTCCAATCATTCCAGCTGGCAAGGAGAGACACTCAAAATGTACATGGACACGAAAGAAACTGATTGCATGCATTGTGTAAACTTAAGAATTAACTTTCATGTCAGAGTGGGTGTGACGAGGAATAACATTTTATAACTGGAATTTTAATATGGCGTAACCAGTTAGTACACAGTTACATGTGTAAGACTTAATTAAAGCTCTGATTTGAACCTCACAGCAACTGTAAAGTAAAATATTAGAGATTAGATTTAAAAGGCTTTTACCTAGTATTATAAGGGAGTGGTCAATGCATAATGATTCCAAGGACTCTGATAAGCTAGTTACTTAATCGGAACACTTATTTGTTAATGATACAATGTTTTGTGATAATTGCCTCTAAAGCTAAAACTGCAGTAAGAAATTTTATTTTTTTCTGTGAAACAAAAAATCACAAAACAAAGTGTTAGTTTGTTAAAAATGAAGAGTCACATTGCTAATAACTGTGATAAAGAGAGCAATTTTGACAGAAATAAAAAAACTAAAAAACATGCTTTAGATGTTGTTGTTCCAAAAGAGTATAAGACTACAGCTATCAAAGCTGAGCAAGCCCCCTGTAACAAATGCCTGTAAAGTGTCCTCTGGTGAGTAAGCATAAGATTCGTAACAATGCAAACATGGAATTAATATGCATTCATGATGCCAGAAAACAGCTGCTGATAATTTATGCTCTGACATACCCTTAGTAGTGGGAAGTAACACTGGGAAGGAAATAAACTGAGAGAGTGGTATCAAGTTACACTAAAGTAGAATTAGAGCAACGTAAAAGAAAAGTGAGTACTCAAGAAGCTTGTTCTAGTAATAGAAAAAGTAAATAAGAAGGTCATTTTTGTTTGGAATAACTTTTGCCAGGGAAAGATACAGAGGTAGCTGCAGAGCTGGCATTTTTGGGAAAAGAAACTATACCTTTTGTCTTGAGGGAAGTTAGTGAAGAGAGTAACCTTGAGTGGACTTACACATTAGCCACTAAAACATTAAATGACTGCAATAGTAAAATGAAATTTTAAGTTGGTCAGTGCAGAATATAACCAGGATTGTGGAAAGGATAGTGAAGAGGGTGTTGCCATTGTTTTTTTACGTTTATTTTGAGTTAAAAGATCAATTTTGCATGATAAGTAGAGAAAGGGAATAAATTCTGCAGCAGTTACTAATTCCAAAGCATAGTAGTATTACACTAGTAATGCAGGTAGCACATCATTATGTGTTTGGAGATCACATGGCAATGAACAAAACAAAGGTAACAGTACTAGCCAATCAGTACACCATAGTCATAATGGAGTAAGCTGCATTTATGCCAAACTAGTGTTGATATAATTGGCTGAAAACCTGTACTGTTTTTGTCTAGTGTGGGTGTCTCTGAAGCTGATTACTGACCAAGGCATTCCGTTTATCTCAAGGGAACTGCAACAGTTATGTTAGTACTTTAAGTCAAACAATAGACTATTTCACTCAGCCATCTACATGCTGTTGGACTAAGAAAAGAGGTTTCATATAGTAGTGAAATTCATGCCAAGAAAAGTATCTTCTGCAGAGAACGAAAACTAGGACCAGTTGTTACCCTGCTTATTGGTTGCAATCTAAGTAGGAAAAACAAGCTTTAGCTGGGTTTACCTCCTATGAACTTCTGTACATCAGGCATCAAGTTGACTGCTTGGCTTTGCTACTGGAAGCTCAGCTAGATATGTGTATATATATATATATATATATATATATATATATATATATATATATATATATATATATATAAGAGAGAGAGCGAGCAAGAGAGTGTGTGAAGGAGCCACTACAATGAAGATTAGACTGAAACTATTCAGAGTACCAGAATCACAAAAATAGTAAGAGATGTTAATAAAATGGTCAAACTATGGCAGGATGTTCACTGTACACAGCATATAAACTTTTTGTTGGTATTAGTGAGCAGAAAAGATGTACTGGTTTGGGAAAATTTCAAGAGTTTCAATGACATCTTCATCTTATAGATAAACTCCTGATCATATCTTCATACTGTAGTTACTTGTATCTATTTAGTATATCATGTGTGGTTTTACCAGACCTCATAGCTAAGGTCCAGGTTGAGGACAAACACACACCCACACACACACACACACGCACAAATATACATGTGATTGCAGTACCTTGTTGAATGCATTGTTTGTTGACATATTTGGTGAGTTAGAACTTGTGACAAGTACTTGTTGGAGAGCACAGGAATCAATGAAAGGATAAACACTGAATATTGCTTTTCCTGATGAGACATGCATGCAGTCACTGTAAGTGGTAGTAAATGTTAATTCCAAGACTTTCAGATACATCAAAAACTTTGACATTAGGTGTGAGAGTGTTTTTGCGCTGAGCATTCTCAGGTTAGAGTTATAATAAGATCTATGGTAGGTGATAGACTTTTTGATATGTATGTTTGTGTGTGTGTGTGTGCATGTGTGTGTGTGTGTGTTTGTATATATGTGTGTGTATTTTGTCTAGTGGTACTGTTGGTGAAAGGGGTTATAATAAGGTGACATGCAGGGTAGAGGTTCTGGGCCAGGGTAGGGTAATCACACGAGTAAGGTAGTACAGGGAAACCAAAGTTTGACCAGCATAGTTTTGGTAGGTATAGGAATTGAAGTAATGTGTGTCAGTGTTTCTGCTCATCAGCAGTAGTTAACGCCATATACTCATATAGATGCTCACACACACCATATAAATATATACCTCATGTATATATACATATATATGTGTGTGTTTGTGTGTGTGTGTGTGTGTGTGTGTGTATATATATATATATATATATATATATATATATATATATCTACACGGTTTACTATCAAATATCTGACATTTATAAGCACAAACAGTGATATTATTGACGCATTTCATCGAGTCATGAATATTAAGGAGGTCATATGTACAACACGACAACATCAACAGTGTTTTTGATGTTAATGTCAACAGTTGCCGGTGTTATATATGCTTTGTGTCCCTATACTCTGAAATGAGCAGTTAAACAATGGGTCATTGCTATGTCAACTTTCTCATTGTCGGCCATACTAATTTACAACATGTGACTGTCATTTAAATGAATTTCAGTATTTTGATAGCAAACCATATATATATATATATATATATATATATATATATATATATATATATATATATATATATATTTGTACATAGAGAGAGTGTAATTTAATTGAAAAATATTGCAGAAAAAAGGCCTAAGGTTAGGAATTATCTGATTTTCCCCATTGTTGCATATTTTCAGACTTAGCATCTGTAAAATCACGGAGGTATGGGTGGTGCAGCTGAGGTTTGCTTCCCTGCAAAAGTACTTAGAATATGCAGCAGCAAAATGTAATTGGTTATATTGCAACTTATTATCTTTATTAAGAGAATATACCCAGTAGGGAATTAACGGCTTGCTTTGAAGTTTTAGGTTTGATTGACTGAATGGTATTTGACTGTTTGGAATCAACATAATTGGCATTAATTCAAAGATGAGTTGACTTTATATTCATCTTTCTCTACATCTATACATTTTTAAGTGTTAGTGGCTCATTACTTTGCATACTCACTTTTTACTCTGAAAGATCAGAAAGCTGTGGGTTCTATTCTCAACCTAGGTGAATGGATTATGTTTTTTCCCCCCTTACTGATGCTGCAGTCATGTGAGTCCTGTGTGTAATGTCCTTTGGATGAGATGGTAAACTGAGGTCCCATCTGCATGGGATGGTGGTTGCTCACTTGGATGGAAAAAGATCCCATGGCATCAATAAAAAAGAATGTATTATTTTAATTATAGTTGGATAAACATTTATATCTTCACATTTAAAAAATAATGAACACTCATATTGGCTGGCATACATAAACTAATATCTATCTATCTATCTATCTATCTATCTATCTATCTATCTATCTATCTATCTATCTATCTATCTGCCAGGGCGGCACAGTGGTGCAGCGGTTAACGTTGTCGACTCACAGCAAGAGGTTCTCTGGTTTGATTCTCGGCTGGGGTACCTTCTGTGTGGAGTTTGCATGTTCTCCCTGTGTTCGCGTGGGTTTCCTCCAGGTACTCTGCTTTCCTCCCACATTCCAAAGACATGCATCTGGAGCATTTCTCCCTGGGCCTCCGCTGAAAACAGGCTCTGTGGAACCTAGTCGGACATTCCCGGTCAACAAATGTTAAATAAATAAAAATAAAATAAATAAAATATCTATCTATCTTCTGTCTGTCTATCTATCTATCTAGTATGTGGATTCGTTTTTTTGGCCCGTGATCTCTTTTTAGGGGAGACGTGAAATAACATTCTTAGTGATTTGTGGAAATTTGGTCAGGACACCAGAGAAATGCTCCCTACACATATATGGAAAGCAGAAAGAATTACATAGTTTTTAGTAGCTTTAACAGTTCCCCAAAACCTTGCAGCTAGCAGTTTATAATAATTACATGCAGCTGTTTGAAAAGTTGAAATCAGAGGTCCTGTTTATGCAGAAGGATGTTTAACATACCATTTTATCATTTATGAGTGATAGCAAGTGAGAAATACACTAGTGTTCTGGGAATAAATATCAGGATGTCATGACCAGAACTCTTTAGTTCTTATTTTTTTAAACAGTGTTCCTTCAGATATCTCTGTCTGTTCTTTTCAGTTTACATTGCCTGCCCTCTGAAAATGAAAAATGGCTTTGAGATATTCAGTCAAGTTCATGAATTCTGTGTCTTTTTTTTCTATTTTTTATCTTCCTATGTAAATCCCTCAACAGACCATACATTATCCAGTTCCCAGTTTCTTTTTATAGAGTTTTCTTTATAGATACTGCACATTTTGGCACAGGAGGTTTAGTCTGTCAGTTGTAGTTCCTGTGGTAACAGGTTCAATTCCCTTAGCCCCCACTTGTCTGCTGTATGACATTTAAAAAGTCACTTAGCCAGATATTACTACAGGGTCACTCTTGAAAAAAGAGATTGCATGTCCTGGGGCTTCCCTAGTTAACAAAGAGGCATTATTATTTAAAATAGCTGTGTGTTTAAGTGTTTCCTTACTGAATTAAGATTTTCCTTAGATGTGGTACTAACGTCTGCATAAAACAGTATTCTGTTTTTATATTGCCAACTATCAATATTATGAAATAACAGACTACATTTATAACTAGGGTTTCCTTTATCCTGGTATATAGTATCCCATTATCATGACTGCTTATTTACTATTTTTTTCTGTACTCTAAAGACTGTTTAATGATAAGGTTGATTTACATTCTGTGTATTTTTTTTATTTCTCCTATTTACAAAAATTGTGAAATCTAAAATGTTTCTCAAAAATTAGCACATCCTTTGGCAAGAAAGTGCAGCCCAGTGCATGCACTGATTTATGCATGTGAGTGTTAGCTTCTTTCCTACCCAGGGATCACAGCCAATTTGTTATGTACCTTCTTGACTGAGCTACTGCCCATTCAGTCAAAGATGTAAGAGCTGTAGTAGCAGGCCTTTCCAAAGTTAAATGTCTGTGGCAGCACCGTCTCCCTGCGATGGGTGAGATGGGAGAATTTCTTCTTATCCTTCCAGGTCTTGTATATGAAGCATATCAGCTAGTAATCAAACCCTAGATATCTGGGGCATGTTCGGGGTCATAACATACCTGTAATGGAGCAGCTACATTTTGCTTTCTTGCTGAAAGCATGACTGCATGTTATTCTGATTAAATAAGTCCACAACACAGTTTGAGAACATTCTTCTTGGTACATGCTGGTGGTTATGCACAGTACAACAGATGCATAATTACTCTACCAACGATCAGTTAACTCCTGAGGACTAGCTCTTCTTTCTGTAACTTATCAAGTGAAAACTGTAGGAGAATTGAACACTTGCCTGTGATCAGATGGTGTCATCTACAGATGCATTACAGTCAAATGAATATATTTCATAAAACATAATGAAGCCCTGATTAAATGTGTTTTTCTGAATAGTGCATTTCTAGTTTTAGTTTTATAATTTAAGCTGCCACATTGAAAATGTCTATTTACTGTGTTTGTCAGCTGTCTTATGAGGTGTTCATTTCAAGAAATGCTCTCTGATTATGAAAGCTGCATTTAATTTATTTCCATAAATATGTCTGATTTATAAAAAGCTGGATTTCATTTCCTTGTGTAAAGTTTCTAAATTTGCTCTGACATCTGCCTGAGGGGTTTTATCTCTGTCAGAAAATTTTGGTCTGTGTTTTTTTTTTTTTTGCTTTAATAAACTGTATTTACTATAAATTGCAATTTATATCCATTAATATCATGGCCTTATTGTACAGAACTGATTTCTCCCCGAGCTATAAGCCTTTAACTGCATTGAAAGGCATCACAAATCAGAAACCTAAATGTATATTGAATTGATAAATAGTATGGCAGTTCCAATTATATTTTGCTGTACTTGTTTAGAAATCCAAGCTGCATTTCTAAATCCAGATGCTCTCTAAAATCATGTTTAAATAGCAATTAAATGATATTGTAAGCAATCATCAAGCAGCAACTAATGCTTCTACAACAAACGTCTACATTCATTGTATATGATTTCCAGTCCTGTTATTATATTGCATTTGTGACACAAAATGTTACAAGAATGACTGATTTAAATATACAATAAGGCACAACAGAGTTTACATTATACAGACATTACTACACCCCACGATGCTTTGAGGCATGAGCATAACAGCCTTACAGCACTTATAGAATGGGCATCTGTATTTTATTTTATTTTATTTTAGTTACAATTAGGATTTTACATTTAGAAGATTATATACAATAATGATATGCACTGTAGTAAATTTTAATGAAAAATAATTATTTTGCCCATTTTATTTAATCAGCTGTTTTGCAGGATCATAACTTTTTAATTATGTGGAACTTTAGTATGAAGGTTACAGGGTAGCCCTTTAAGAGGTCCATCTGTCAAAATGTTGCATGGTATTGCATTGTCCAGTTTGTAAACAGGTGCCAGCAGTACATAAAACCTCTGCTGTTATGGCAGATTAATGTATCCAGATGAGAAAACTTAAACAGCAGCGGCACAGTGCTTCTTAAGTGTTTATACAGGTTTCTAGGTAAGACAACTTCAAAAGTATTCTCAGCAGTGGCGGCTGGTGACTTCAAATCAAAGGGGGGCTGCAGGAGCCAGCTGAATGGGTGGGGTCAAGGGGGAGGGGTGTGGCCAACCAGAAAGGGGAGGAGCTATGCTCAAAACCACAAAAACTAACTTTAATTAAATACACTGCCCTGGATGGCAAACCATCATTATGAGAGTCCAATCAAGACAAAAATAAGTGTAGAAGAATAAAAATATTTCAATGCATTGACTGCATGACAGCTTACTTAATATCTAGATGGAAACAAAAGGTTGTGAGGCATGAAAAAATAAATTACTTTTAAAATACATTACTGGAATGCCAGTCAAAATCAAGTACAAGCAAAACCAGAAGCACTCAACTCAAACCACTTCTCCTTGCACTGCAGTTCTAATTATAATTTATATTCAGCTTTATTAAAGTGCCAAGTAACATGCTGAAAGTAGAAATCTCTGTGATGCCCCCACTTGTAAAAATGTTTCTTATCCAAAAAGACCTGCTACCTGACAACTATCTACTTGTTTCATGGGAAACATGTAAGTAAAAAATGAAAAGCAAACAAGAAACAAGCTCAAGATACATTGCTTAAAGGAATACTGTACAGGTTATGGACCACACATGATTGGCATTCTGTTTAGTTTATGGGTAAAGTCTGTAGAGATGACTGGAAGTCTCCAACAAGTATAATGAGCTTTTTAAAATAATGGAATCCTGTCCTTTAATACCCAAGGCTTATACATTATCTAGTCAAGTATTCTCTGTATGGCAACAACAGAAAGGCTTTCAATGTTGGCAATTCTTTAACAGTATGCTTATTAAAGCTTACTTGCATCTTATGATCTCAGACAAGCTTACATTATGGTCATTAAAGCATTGCTACTTAAACACAGAGCAACAGGCACTTTGAGTAATAAGCATAAATCAACAGTACAAAAATATGACAGAAAACAGACCTTTCTGCAAAATCAAGGACAGATGAAAAGCCATTGTAGTACTTGTGTCTACCTTGGATGGGGACACACTGCACATTTACACTGCATACCTACTCCTTGCCTTGCTTGGACACATCCAGAGTCAGTACATGGTGGAGTGGGGTGCAACAAGTATGTCACAATTTGAAATGTCTCTGGCTGACTGTGATGGCCCTGACACATGTGTCATACCTCTCAACCTCAGAGCAAGAAATCTGGACAAAGCCATACACAGAAGTGGGACAAATGCCCACAAATAAGGACAATTTTAAATATTGCTCTAATAAACTTAGAAAGATAATAGAATAGGTCTTGCATTAGTATGACTTTTCTGAAGGGTATAAAATCTGAAACTCAAATGTCTGCCATTGTTTTCTAACTTCAGTCTTTAGTGATTTGTCACTAATTTGCCAAAAAACACAATTTTATGAAAAATGGACCAAATGTGATGCAAAAATATAAAATAGCCACACAATACAGCTGGGAACCTGTCAAAGAAGGGACACTAGTACTGCTAACTTGAGCAGCTGACAAAATAAAAGAATCTACATGCATTTCAAGTAATCTATAACTTTGATTATTACAGTCATTTCTTAACTGTAAACCCTCCGTGTTTTCTTCCAAAATTGCTATTTTGCGGAGGGATTATTAGGGAGAAGAGCAACATTTTAAGCCAAAATCGGAGACAGTTGAGAGGTTGGCTATGCCTAAATCTATAAAGCAATTTGCATGCACCTCTCAACCTGTTAATGCAGTAAATCTGAACAAGGCCAAATATACTGGGGGAACATATAAACAGTACTAAAAATTGCTCTTGTATAAATTGAGACAGTTGATAGAATAACAGTTCTTACTTTAGCATGCATTTTTCTGAAGGTTATGAAGTCTGAAACTCAGTGTATCATTATTTAGTGACTTAATTTCTAAATGATTTGCCAGAAAACTACAAATTTTATGAAGAACAAACCAAAAATAAGAAGCAAAAATCTATTCATTCTTTGAAAATCTGGACAGTTGGGAGGTATAGTTCAGCTGGGCCTGTCTGAGTTTGCTGCCCTTCCCCTGACAAAATCACGGTTGAAGAGCCTCTGCAGCCATTCCTATGAACCATTACTTGGCTATTTCACTCCATTTACCATAAACACTAATGTGCATACTGCTTTACTTGTATGATGAGTTGGACTTCATTTGAAAGTTTTATTTTGTATTTTACAGCACAAACACTAAGTCATCTACTAAACAAAGCAATGCAGTCTCACAATGAAAACTTAGCATTAAAACTTCTCTGCTCTTGAAACTCACATTCATTGAAACAGCATTGAAACCCACATTCAAAGAAAATACATTTTGCCAGTGGCAGATAAAGATTAATTTTGGGCTGTTTTCAAATCATAGGCCCTTGCATATGAAACATACATGTGCTCTTTGATACACCTTCCTCATTGTACTAAATTATATTCCTTGTACAATATATTACAGTTGTTAGAGGCGTTTTAAATTTGTTTTGAACATTTTTCCAGTAAACAATGAAACAAAATGCATGCACCCATAATGACAAAACTGCCCAGTTCAGAACATTTATCATAAAAGTCTACTCAGACTAGTCCACCATTATCAGTAAATATGCACAATTCTACAATCCACCATTATCAGTAAATATGCACAATTCTACAGTCCATTATCAGTAAATATGCACAATTCTACAGTCCATTATCAGTAAATATGCACTATCTCTGAAGAAGTAAAAGTCATCTAAATAATTCCACATTAAAGAAATCTGTAACTAATGAAGAGGTTGCTGCTAGCAAACACCTTTATATTTCATGGTTTCATCGAAAATAAAGTGCCTGTTGCCCCTCAGGAATAAATTGCCTATATTACATTAAAAAAATGATAAGCTAGTAATATTGCAAGAGGAAATGGATGGCAAACTGATAACGGACTCATAGTTAGTATCTTCACCAAGGAGAACATTCTCAGTACAGCAGCATCCACCCCTTGTGGGAGTAGAACCCACAGCCTTCTGCATCAAAGACAAGTACACAACTTGTGCTATTAACAAGGCAAACCAACTTGACTTAAGCAGCATTAAACTTCTGTTCTCCTGCAGCTCTCAGCTCCTTGTAAAATCTACTCAATACTCAACTTTGCAGCACAAGAAAACTGGAAAAAGCCAAAATGTATTGGGGGGGGGTCAAAAGCCCAAAAACCAGGGACACAAACATTGCTTGTATAATCTTGGAAAGTTGCTAGAACCATACATTTTACTGCCAAGCTCCCTGTGCAAAACAGAGCAACATACCACTATGCCAAATCAGCTGCTTTGTAAAAGAGGAAGACTGAAACTTAAATGGCTATCATTTAGTGAATTCAGTTCTCACCATAGCTGTCAACCTCTTAGTACAAAACACCTGGACAAACCCAGTAATGAGGGAATACAGCCCTCAAACATTCAGTGAATTCAGTTCTTGCCATAGCTGTCAACCTTAGCACAAAAGACCTGGGCGAAGCCAATAATGAGGGAATGCAGTCCCAAAAATAGGGACAAATTTCAAATATTCATCTTATAAACTTAGAAAATTGCTAGAATAAAAGGTTGTGTTACTATGTATTTTCTGAAGAACATGAAGTCTGAAATTCAAATGCCTGTCAATTTTACTGCTGACAGAATAAAACAATTTTCAGCAGAGACCCAGGGAGAAATACTGCAGACACATCTTTGTAAAATGACAGGGCACCAGAGCAAATCCACACAAACACAGGGAGGAGATGCAGACTCCACAAAAAAGGCACCCCAGCCAAGAATCAAACCAGAAAACCTATAGCTGTGAGGCAACAATACTACCACTGCACCATCAAATATGCAATGACTTAAACATTCAGAAACCTGAAGTCTGAAATTCAAATGCCTGTCAATTTTATTTAACATTTGTTAATCAGGACAGTCTGACTTGGAACAAAAAACAATTTTCAGCAGAGGCCCAGGAAGAAATAATGCAGACATGTCTTCGTAACATGGGAGGACACAAAAGCAAACCCACACAAACACAGGGAGAAGATACAGACTCCACAAAGAAGGAACCCCAGCCAAGAATCAAACCTGAGAACCTGCAGCTATGAGGCAACAATGCTACTACTACACCATCAAATATCAAGCAAACAGACCCCACAAAGAAGGAACCCCCAACACTGCTACTACTACACCATCAAATATCAAGCAAACGACCCAACAAAGAAGGAACCCCAGCCAAGAATCAAACCAGAGAACCTGCAGCTGTGAGGCAACAATGCTACTACTACACCATCAAATATCAAGCATTGCAACATTTACAAACCACAGATATTATGAGGAACAGATCAGATCAAATATGAGGCAAAATCTGCAATTTTTTACAAATGGTGGTGGGTAGGGAACTCAAGTCTTTAACACCTGCATACAGGGTACAGGGTTCAAGCCTGAGGTATTCCCTACCACACCGCCATGAGCACCTGGGGCATTTTCTCACACACACACACACACACACACACACACACACACACACACACACACACACACACACACACACACACTCCCCTTCCTTCAAATACTAACACACACACCCCTTCCTTCAAATACTAACACACACACCCCTTCCTTCAAATACTAACACACACACCCCTTCCTTCAAATAATAATTCCAACTCCAACAGTAAATAACCATTCCAACACGGAAAGCAATGCAAAATAAATGCTACCTTCCTTCAAATAATAATTCCAACACATACACCCTTGCCTTCCTTCAAATAATAATTCCAATGCACCTATACCCCTTACCTTCCATTACAACACATACCTTCCTTCAAATAATAACTCCATCTCCAACAGTAAATAACCATTCCGACATGGAAGGTAATGCAAAATAAAAGCTACCTTCCTTCAAATAATAATTCCAACACACAACCCTACAAATAATAACTCCAGCAGTAAATAACCATTCCAACATGGAAAGTAATGTAAAATAAATGCATCGATAGTTCAAATTGTGAGCATTCAATATGTCTGAATGGCATCAGCAGCACATATCAAACATGATGGTAATGGAACGGAGTTAAAAGTGCTTTACCAGAAAGTCTGCTGCTGATGATGACCTGTAACTTAAACCATAGAAAGTAATTCAAATTGCGAGCATTCTGTGTATACAAATGGCATCAGCAGCACATTCTAGTACCAGCTGAATGGCATTCAACAGTAAATAACCATTTCAAGATGAAAAGTAATTCAAAACAGAGTGTATTTTATATATATATATACACACACACACACACACACACACACACACACACACACACACACACACACACACACACACACACACACACACACACACACACCAGCCCATTCAAATAGGCATACATTCATTCACACACTTCCCTATCATTCTAAACAATAATTAACACACTTACCTGTCCTTGCTGCCCATTCTCCATAACTTAATCCAAATGCCCGCGCAATAATCCACAGTCCCGTGATCCAAACCCTAATCCACAGTCCCGCGAGATTCCGATCCAAACCCTTCCCGACGAGAGAGACTGACTGCTGCTGTTGCAGTCCGCTGAAGCGCTGGTTTTCCAGCCGAGTCTGTGCACTTTAAAAGCACAGAGACGGCTCCTATGTTCCCTACCTGGACTGCCGGACTGCCTGGAGCATGCGCAGTAGACTCGCAGTAGTCTGGACTACTGCGCATGCGCGAAGTCCGCAAATTTAAAAAAATGTTTTTTTTCTTTTTTTTCTTTTTTTTTAAATTTGTTTGTAGTTCTTTTGTTGAGGGGGCTGCAGTCCGGCAGTCCAATAGCACGGGCCGCCCCTGATTCTCAGGAGTAATGATTCTGGCAGCAACTCCAAGAACCTTAAGGCACACAATATGTAAGCTGTAATGCTCCCCTCCGTTGTTTTTGTAAGTTGATTTAGCTGATTTTATGCAAGGTAATCATTTTTGTGACAGGTCCCAGAACTGAAAAACGTGTATCTAAGCAGTAATGCTCCCTCAACCCAGTCACTTTTCTTATGCTGGTTTAGCAAGTTATAAGTTTGTTCCCTTTATTTCATTGGGTTTGTAGGATAATTATTGTATATGATTTATTTCTGTTAAATATACATTTGTATTCATGTAGTGTTTTACTTTTGCATACTGTCTCCTCAAATTTATCTTGTTGGTCCAATAATGTCTAACAAGAAACAAGAGTCTGCTGTGTGTAGTTTTGTGTGTGTGTGTGTGTGTGTGTGTGTGTGTGTGTGTGTGTGTGTGTGTGTGTGTGTGTGTGTGTGTGTGTGTGTGTGTGTGTGTGTGTGTGTGTGTGTGTGTGTGTGTGTGTGTGTGTGTGTGTGTGTGTGTGTGTGTGTGTAGTTTGTCTTGTGAAGTTCAAGGCCACACCCTCCCATCATCCATATATTATTTTCTATGCTTTGTCTTTCTGCATTTGTTTAAGTTTCTAAAGCATTAGTTCTCTGACCATTTTAAACATCTCCCGTGCACCTTTTCTGTACCTGTGCACAATCACCCTGAGCTTCACTAAGCAAACACTGCTTCACTACCACTTGTGTGGCAAACATCAGGAAAGAGTTAGTACCTCCCTGTTTCAAGGTACTGTGCCCAACCTTTTGAATCAGGTACTTTGTATTATCTGTCTTGGCCATTGTGCATTTTAACATGAAGGCTGCATATATGACTGTATAGGCTAGTTTACTTCACCATTTATCACCATTCTTTCTAACTGTCCTCCTCTATTAAATCCATCAGGAACAATTCCTACCCTGCTATTCTTTCATGAAGGAGCTCATTTTGCAAAACAATTCTGAAGTATTTATAATTATATTAGTTCTTATACCCTAGTGTCATTTGTAATATCAGGGCAGAAGAACTGGACTTACCTGCATTTTGTTGTTTTAGGCAGTGATGTGCTCTCATCACACTATGTAAAGACTGTATCCTTGTTCCACTCAAACATTTATCACCTGCCTGACCTAAAATATTATGCCTCAGCTATGGAAGACCACCAAAGCTAGGTCTATACCATACCTCCCCAACTCATCCTCATCTACTGACTTCACACACATCTTTATCATACCAAGCTTTGGCAAAAAAATAGGAAAAGCGTATATATGACCAACTCATCTAATGATTCAAAATATAGAGTTTTAAATCACCATCAGCATGGGTTTTGGCTGGGACATAGTAAAATGACTGCAATATATACCCTTACCGATCACATCCTCCAAAACACTTGGCCAGAGTTAATCTCAGTGGAACCATCTTCACTGTCCTTCATAGGACTTTACTTTTAAGCACCACCCCCCACTGCACTCTCTATTATATGCAGGAATCAGCACACAAGTTACCCAGTGGTTCTGCAACTTTCAAAAGAAGGAAAGCAGTAACTACTAAAAAGTGGTAGATGTATTAAAAGGGCATAAAACCCTCTCAGCCACGTACTCCTTGTCCAGTAACTTCAAAACTACCCCCTCCTTCCTTTCACTGATTTCAAATTGTGACATAAACCTCCATCTATCTGCATGATTAATTTCAGAAAGGAAAAAAAAACAAACATAAAATCTTCAATCAGTTCTCCAGCTATTTCCTAATCAAGAAATTCAGAAAACTAAGAGGAAAGCCCAAGTATAATAATGGGAAGATGGGAAAACCTGCCACCCTGCTGCCCTTAAAGCAACAAAGATCCTCTTTTAGCATGAAAATTACCCCTTCTTCTACGATTGAACTGCCTTGTCACTATCATGTGACAACTGCAATGGCTGCCCACACCTCCTTCCTTGTGCCAGCCTTTCTCTGCTGCATGATTACCTATGCAAACTGAATGAGCATAGTTAAACCTACATGCTGGCCATGAACACCTATCTACATAAAGACCAGCCTTTCCTTAACCTTTCCCCAATGTCTCAACAGCCTACACTGTCCTTCTGCACTGTCCAACATCATTGTCACAACAGCCTACCCTGTCCATCTGCACTGTCCAACATCATTGTCAACAACAGCCTACCCTGTCCATCTGCACTGTCCAACATCATTGTCAACAACAGCCTACACTGTCCTTCTGCACTGTCCAACATCATTGTCACAACAGCCTACCCTGTCCTTCTGCACTATCCAACATCATTGTCAACAACAGCCTACCCTGTCCATCTGCACTATCCAACATCATTGTCAACAGCCTACCCTGTCCATCTGCACTGTCCAACATCATTGTCAACAACAGCCTACCCTGTCCATCTGCACTGTCCAACATCATTGTCAACAACAGCCTACCCTGTCCTTCTGCACTGTCCAACATCATTGTCAACAGCCTACCCTGTCCATCTGCACTATCCAACATCATTGTCAACAACAGCCTACCCTGTCCATCTGCACTATCCAACATCATTGTCAACAACAGCCTACCCTGTCCATCTGCACTATCCAACATCATTGTCAACAGCCTACCCTGTCCTTCTGCACTGTCCAACATCATTGTCAACAGCCTACCCTGTCCATCTGCACTGTCCAACATCATTGTCACAACAGCCTACCCTGTCCTTCTGCACTGTCCAACATCATTGTCAACAACAGCCTACCCTGTCCATCTGCACTATCCAACATCATTGTCAACAACAGCCTACCCTGTCCATCTGCACTGTCCAACATCATTGTCAACAACAGCCTACCCTGTCCATCTGCACTGTCCAACATCATTGTCAACAGCCTACCCTGTCCATCTGCACTATCCAACATCATTGTCACAACAGCCTACCCTGTCCATCTGCACTATCCAACATCATTGTCACAACAGCCTACCCTGTCCATCTGCACTATCCAACATCATTGTCTGTCCATCTGCACTATCCAACATCATTGTCAACAACAGCCTACCCTGTCCATCTGCACTGTCCAACATCATTGTCAACAGCCTACCCTGTCCTTCTGCACTGTCCAACATCATTGTCAACAGCCTACCCTGTCCATCTGCACTGTCCAACATCATTGTCAACAGCCTACCCTGTCCTTCTGCACTGTCCAACATCATTGTCACAACAGCCTACCCTGTCCATCTGCACTGTCTAACATCATTGTCACAACAGCCTACCCTGTCCATCTGCACTATCCAACATCATTGTCAACAGCCTACCCTGTCCATCTGCACTATCCAACATCATTGTCAACAACAGCCTACCCTGTCCTTCTGCACTGTCCAACATCATTGTCAACAGCCTACCCTGTCCTTGTGCACTGTCCAACATCATTGTCAACAACAGCCTACCCTGTCCTTGTGCACTGTCCAACATCATTGTCACAACAGCCTACCCTGTCCTTGTGCACTGTCTAACATCATTGTCACAACAGCCTACCCTGTCCATCTGCACTATCCAACATCATTGTCAACAGCCTACCCTGTCCATCTGCACTATCCAACATCATTGTCACAACAGCCTACCCTGTCCTTCTGCACTGTCCAACATCATTGTCAACAGCCTACCCTGTCCTTCTGCACTGTCCAACATCATTGTCAACAACAGCCTACCCTGTCCATCTGCACTGTCCAACATCATTGTCAACAACAGCCTACCCTGTCCATCTGCACTATCCAACATCATTGTCAACAACAGCCTACCCTGTCCATCTGCACTGTCCAACATCATTGTCAGCAACAGCCTACCCTGTCCTTCTGCACTGTCCAACATCATTGTCAACAGCCTACCCTGTCCATCTGCACTATCCAACATCATTGTCAACAGCCTACCCTGTCCATCTGCACTGTCCAACATCATTGTCAACAACAGCCTACCCTGTCCATCTGCACTGTCCAACATCATTGTCAACAACAGCCTACCCTGTCCATCTGCACTATCCAACATCATTGTCAACAACAGCCTACCCTGTCCATCTGCACTGTCCAACATCATTGTCAACAGCCTACCCTGTCCTTCTGCACTATCCAACATCATTGTCAACAACAGCCTACCCTGTCCATAACATCATTGTCAACAACAGCCTACCCTGTCCATCTGCACTGTCCAACATCATTGTCAACAACAGCCTACCCTGTCCATCTGCACTGTCCAACATCATTGTCAACAACAGCCTACCCTGTCCTTCTGCACTGTCCAACATCATTGTCAACAGCCTACCCTGTCCATCTGCACTATCCAACATCATTGTCAACAACAGCCTACCCTGTCCATCTGCACTGTCCAACATCATTGTCAACAACAGCCTACCCTGTCCATCTGCACTGTCCAACATCATTGTCAACAACAGCCTACCCTGTCCTTTTGCACCATCCAACATCACTGGCAACCAAATATCTGCAAGCCTCTTCTGCCAGCCCACTCTCTCAGCAGCCTACCCTGTCCTGCACTGTCCAACACCATTGTCAACCAAATATCTGCAAGCCTCTTCTCCCAGTACAGTGACTTGTCAACTGCTTTTCTTTTGCAAAAACACGAATTGTGCCATAGCCAGACATTACTTGTTCACAATGTTTGCACTTCTAGAATAGTAAGGAAATACCCCAAAAATGGAAGCCCTGTGATGTGTCTTTCTCCAGGATTACAGACATATCGTATATGAAACCCAGAACCCAATCGTCCCATTTTTAAGCACCTTTATTGAATTAACACTTTTGACATAGGCACATTTACATTTATATAAAAGTAATGCTTGTAAGTAATGCTTCACATATATTACTATATGTCATATAACCTAAGCAACATTACATAAATTATTCAATTCCTGCCTTTTTTAAACAAGAAACATTTCCATTAAACCATCACTTATGACATCAGTAAACATACATTTATATAAATGAAAATAAACCACACTGACACAATCCTAGTTCCAAGCATTTTATATCACAAGTTATACTGACATGCTCCCAGTTGCAAACATTATACATCGTTTATAATCTACCTAATCATTTTCAGTCAAACATTATATAGCTCATTTAAGTCCTGCCTTCTTTTAAACCTCATTCCTCCCCTGTATGTATTGTTCCCACAATACAATTTTTCCTATGCAGTTTGCTCCTACCTTTTTCTAAAGATCTCAATTCCATTTGTTTTATCTCTGTTACTAATATAGTTGGTTTAGAATTTCATTTCTATTGTCTAGTAATTGCTTTTTTGGCAGCTACCATAATTAGACACAGCAAGGCCTCATCATGTTTAAGCAATTCTGATTCTGTAGCATACCTCAGAAAAATCATCTCCCCCATTACACCAATCTTGCCCACCCAGCATCTCCGGCAGTACATCCCAAAGGGACTCCTTAAAGTCCGACAACTCACTACACTCCCAGAAAATATGTTCCCAATTATCTCTTTCTTTCCCATCACACCTCCAACATTTTCTAACTAGGAAAACTTCTTTGGTATAACAATATCTATGTAAACATTCCCAAGCAAAAATCCTAAACCTTCTAGATTTTATTGAATATTTGGGAGACATGCATATATTCTGCCATTGTTTCTTTATGAATTGCTTATCCAATCTCTTTGCTTATCCAATCTCTCTTCCCAATCCTTTCTAACCTCCTCTGATTGATTCTTATAGATATTGTATAATTAGCAGTAAATTATGTACCCACACACAAATTTGTTCAGCAATATCCTTATTTATGGGGACATGATAAAATGAAGTGTTTAGGAGTGTAGATTAAAAATGATTTTGGTATGGCAGATAAGGATATGTAGGAAGAAACTAAACAAAAGATAACACAAAACCTGAGAAAATGGAAGCTTTGTTATATGGATGTTGATAGTAAGATACAAGCAGTCAAAATGTTTTAGTCCTTTTAGTCTTATATACAGGTCAGGCATATTTTTGTCATCTAGAGGAGAAGTTGTGGATAGCAATTAATAAAGAGCTGAAGGACTTTATCTGGGAGGGGAAGACAGCAAGAGTCAAGTGGGATAAGCTGATTCTTCCAGTAGAACAGGGCAAATCGGGGTTTACCTGATTGAATGGGTATTTCAGAGCTACACAATTAAGGCATAAAAGCAATTTTCCTATGTTTTAGCCCAAAATGTACCTGGTCCTGGCCAGTGCAGCCACCAAATCCTTAGTCTCCATAGTCTTCAGCTGTACCGCATTTGCACCCCATCTGCAGCAATCATATCAAATATGTCAATGTAATCATCTTCCCATATCTTCTCCTTGACAGATGCAGCAGTATGAAGGCTAATAAATACCCCAGACCCTACACCCAAAAAGTCTGGGTGGTTAGTCTCCTGGCTGCCCTCTAAAATTTAAACCACTAGCCTCTGCAACCTGCCATCCTGAATTGCCTGCTAACGTTTTGGTTCCCCACTACCTACTCCCACGCTACTGCTGAGGTCTGTAGTTTCCAACTGACTTCTCACTTCCTGCACCTGTTCCTCAAACCTCAGAAAGTTATGCAACCTAACATGCTCATGTTTATCTAAAAATTCTTATAAATCTGCCACCATAACCATCCCTGCCATGACCACTTGTAAATTACCCACAATCACAACACTTACACCATTATCTGCAGATGGCTGGGGTACCACAGTCAAGGCTCTGCTAGCCCTTCTCTTAGCAGCTTCCATTGTCTTGTGCAAGTTCTTCCCTGTACTGTTAGAACTCTGCATCTCTGGTTCCTTGCATTTTCTGCATCTTCTTGTCTGGCACTCTGCCAAAGACTTCACATGTGACTACTCTGGGGCCCTGCATCTCTAAGCAGCACCTCTGCATGAGACACTCTGCCAGCCCATCACTCCTAAAAGGAATTGCATCTTGAAATTCTGCAACACAGAAAACAACAGTTAGTATCTTGACAAATACCCCATTCTTTCCCCACCCAAACTTCCTCTAAAAAACTGCCCCCTCCTTAAAACATCCCCACATACTCATCCACCTAAAGCCAATAACATATACTGACCTACTTTCCACCTCAAGCCACAAGCCATGTCCCCGAATAACCTCATGCCAACAACTTTACCTATCAAAACAATAATACTACTACCCGCTTGACTGACAGAAGTATGATTAAACACTTCCATCAGACTTACAACCATCAATGCTATTAACATGAAAACCTGTGCCACCAAAAAGTGTCCTATTGTAACTTATACCTTCTTACCCCCACCCCTATTTTTTTATATAATTTATTTTGTGTTTACTTACTTTAACCACAAACACTGTCAGAAATAACTGCCAAAAAAAAATTAGACCCTAGAGGAGAAGGAAGGGAGCAACAAATACCCACCCTCCGTGCTAAAATCCATGTTGCTCATAACACAGCAAACCAGCATACCTCTCATTCTCCTTTTAAAACCTACCAACCATTTGTTGGCAGCTCACTCAAGCACTGCAACCAAAAAAGCACAACCTCCTTCCTCACCTGACCAACCTTCTGTGCCATCCACTCAGTCTGATTGTGGGTAACATACAGTCCCACTTCCCCCACCCCTCATTGTGTTTACCTCATTGGCTATACTTAAGAAACACAGAGTATTTAAAGCCAGGTGATGCCCATAAATATTACAATGCCTACAAAATATCACAACTAACATCCAAATCAAGGGGTATAGCCAAACAATCCACTTATGCTGTGCTGATTAGGTCAGTAAAAAGGCTAAAAAATGCATGTCCACAGCTTCTGGGGCTTGGTTTTATTTTCCTGAATATATCCATAAAGACTTAAAATGTAAAAATTCATGTGCATTCAGAAGCTGTGTAGGTTAAACACTTGATGTTTAATGGGACATTTGCATATATCCCATGGTCCTTCATTACAGGAGGTTTAAAGTATTACACACTGAAAGCTCTCCAGTTTGGCTGGATTTTTCTTGCAGTTTATATCTATATATATATATATATATATATATATATATATATATATATATATATATATATATATATATATATGTATGTATTTATCTATCAGTAGATAGATAGATAAATATATAGTTAGCTACCTACCTACCTAGATATTGCCCTATGGAAATAAAAGATAAGACAATTCAGTTTAGAAACCACCAAGCTGCACCTATTTTTTTCATTCAGTGAGCTGAACGCTGAAGGCAGCATTACCCTTACAGTTCCATGCAACTTTCACCTAGCACATGTATAAAAATAAATGTGTTAGTGGTGTAGCATGATGAACTCTTTTCTTTCAGATTTTCCATACAAGGGTAACCCTTAATGTACAGAGCTTTTTTTCAAAGTTATGAATTCTTTTGTTTAACCATCTTACATCTGGTATACAGAAAAAAAAACAGGACCTTATATACAACTTGGATCTCAGGAGTGTATGTGTTTGAGGGGAAGGGGTATATTACCAAGCATATTAATACATAGTTACAAAACCATAGGATGCCTACTCATCCATACTTCCAGTAGCCAAGTCGTCTTTTTGATTTAGATTTAATCAAAATAAATTCTCAGGCAGAGGTGAAATAAATATATATTGGCTTGTTTTGCAGTAATGTAGTCTACCATAATTAACCATGCATGTCTATAATTTCTACTTACTTGTCTGCATAATAATTTGGGATTAATATTATGAAGCAAAACATAAAGACCTTTTTTTTTTTTTTTTATAAACTATAGTTTTTAATACTATTGACACAATTCCATGTCAGAAATGCAGTTAAATCTGCAAGACTTCAAAAGTAAATTTCTGTAGGGATTTCTGGTTTGTGGATTTTATAATGAGCTTTACTAATTCACACAGCCTTGTTCCGTTTGTTCATTTTGAATAACAAATATCCTGCTGAGCTGATAAGCCTCTAGATTTTTTTTGATTGTGTGTGATTTAATATGACAGTTTTGAGATGGGTTTGAGCATGCAGATTTGTTGTTATTCTGGACTAGTATAGACATATGGAATAGAACACTAATTGAAGGTGTTTTTTTTCCAAATTAAGTGATACCCTAAAGTATATTGATTTTTCATAATTTATGAAACTGGACTCATTTAATGAAAGCATACATCCATAATACCTGAGGGGGCCGGGCATGAATTTAAATACACTCAGTACACAATAAAAAAGTGATCTAAACAGTAAATGTCTGCAGCAATGAAGGGGGTATTTACCTGTAACCTTCAACCCAAAAGCTCTATGTCACAGAACATTTAAACCAGCATGTTGTGAAACTGTGATCAACTTTAGTTTTAGGTAATATTATCATGGAAAACATTTTATGTATGCTGCAGTATGGCTTATCTTTCTGAATATCACTCTGCATGCTGTTATGAAATGGGCACTACAAATGAAATGTCAGATGTTCTGGAGTTCTTAGG
This sequence comes from Protopterus annectens, assembly GCF_019279795.1. Lineage (NCBI taxonomy): Eukaryota > Metazoa > Chordata > Ceratodontiformes > Protopteridae > Protopterus > Protopterus annectens. Next base: position 620,391,804 of record NC_056749.1, read on the forward strand.
ACACAAAAAATTTTGTTAAGATGCAGAATATCATTAAGACCAAATGGGGAAACTGGAATCTGGACCACAAAAGAGTAACAGTGCAAATGTGTTAAAAAAGGCCCTGATCCTACCCTACGTGGAAGAGTGGTATCATTATAAGTATCCCTTAGCTCCCCATCTGTATTCCTCAAGGATTACAAAAGAGAAACACTAAATTTATTCTTTTTGCTTGAATTACTCCTCAGCAATCAAGCAACAGTGCTACGTATTGTACTTGGAATATATTGCATAGCACTAGCAGATGTTCTGTGTGTGTGTGTGTGTGTGTGTATATATATATATATATATATATATATATATATATATATATATATATATATATATATATATATATATATATATATATATGGGTCTACTTTGAATGACTGAAATTTAAAAACTTTGAATGTCAAATTATTACACATGTATGCAGGGGGGCAAGCCCACCTGCACCCTCCCACCCCCCTATTTAAATATACCAACTCTGAGATCACACGACAGCGAGGAAAAGGAGTATTCCCATTCCATGCTGTATGGGATCTCCGTTTAGGTGTTCAAAGTTGTAAAACTTCGATCACATGATTCTGGCCATATGAGATTCAAAGTTCTGAAACTTCGATCACCTAAAGGGGACCCATACATACATATATATATATATATATATATATATATATATATATATATATATATAGATATATATATATATATATATATATATATATATATATATATATATATATATATAGATATATATATAGATATATATATATATATATATATATATATATATATATATGTGTGTGTGTGTGTGTGTGTGTGTGTGTGTAGGGGCATTTGTGCATGCAAAATATTTATTTAATTACATTTATTAACCAGGGTACAGTGTTGACCCACTAAAGACCTATTTTAGCCTAAACCCAGGTATAAGCAAAACAAGAAGCATTAGAATTAACATTCACAATAAGAAGTACATTTAAAGAGTTGGTAATTAAAAGGTATAGGTCATGAAGAGTTGCAAAAACAGTGCATTTAGGTAAGAAATGTATAAATACAAAGGTCTTGGTACATCATACTTGTTTTTATATGTTGTGTTCACTTTGAAAAGAGAAGTAAACCCGCGGTGGTAGAGCTGCGGTAGCGTTATCGCCTCACAGTAAGATGCTGTCCGGTTCGATTCTCAGCTAGAGCATCTTCTGCATGGAGATGTGCATGAATGGGTGAACCTTCGTTAAAGGTTGTGCGTCAGGGCTGGTAACTCGGCACGTAAAAATCAACTACCAATCATTAGCGGACCGGAGTTCCACTGTGGTGACCCCTAACCGGGAAAAGCCAAAAGACACAAACAAACTTTGAAAAGCGAATAAGGTATAAGATTAGTGGGGTGTGAAAAGAGGGGTAAAATGGATGCTAGTAGATAGAGGTGCTAAGAAAAATAAAGACAGGAGGATTTACAGAGAGAAGAATCATAGGATTATGGCAGGATATGTTAGAGAGGTATATGAATACACACACAAACACACATATATACAGTAAACTCTCAGTTAACCGGAACTCAAGCAACCGGCAAAAGAAAAAAGAAATCAAAGAATTACAGTACAATTTTCATGTGTTGCATTTTCTGCCCCCCCCCCCCCAGAAACATACCATATGCTTTTAGAGCTTTAAAAAGGAAGATAGGAATAAATTCTCTCTCTCCCCAACCTGAGAACGAGTCAAACCAAACACAAAACAATAGTATAGGATACAGTATTAGAGTATTAGTCAGGCCTATTTTTAATAGTGCCTCTCAAGCAACCAGAAACTACAGTTATCCGGCATCTACCAATCCCCATGGGTACCAGTTAACTGAGAGTTTACTGTAAATAGATTTACTATCACAGTCTTGAAAGTCATAATTATGAAACCATAATATTGAAACACCAATACACTGAAAACTGCAATTCTTCCTTCTGCAGGACCCCTGTTCTTATTGTTCCAGGGTCCACACCATGCAGGATCAATGACAACACATGTTCCTAGGTTCACAGTTTTAGAAGGATTTGGTATTCACATTTTTTAGACACTGTGGGCATAGGTCCATAGGTTGGTACTAGGCTATCAGCCCTAGGGCCTATACAAGCCTAGCCATAACAATTCCCTGGCTATTTCTTCCCACACTATTTACTTCCCTGGACCCTTGTCTAGCAGGCTGACTGACATGATCCCCGGGGTGAATTTCCTATCTCCCATCCAATCATCAAGGTTCCTTTTGAAGAGGGCCAAAGAGGTGCTCTGCTTGACATGTATGGGCAATCTATTCCAGTGTCTGGGGAGTCTCTGGGTCAGGAACCTATCCCTCTAGCATGTTTTGACATTGTGATGACAAAGTTTGGATCCCTAGAGCATGTGGCTCTGAGGGATTGTGATTTATTTAAGTGTAGCATGTCCAAAAGCTCTGGGTTTGACATGGCCTTGTATGTTAAACAGAGATCGCCTCGGAGTAGATGATATGCGACAGAGTATAGCTGGAGTTTTTTAAGGCGGTCAGCATAGGGCATCTGCTTTAGGCCTGTGACTCTTTTAGTGAGACATTTCTGCGGCCTTTCCAGTTGTTGCAGATGTCTTGAGAGGTACATACCAAATAGGGCATTGTATTCTATAATGGGTCTAGTGAGGGATGAGTACAGTGGGACAATGACCTCCTTTTTTTTTGGATGAAAGACCCTTAGTGATGAGGTGTGCCACATAGAAGGATTTTCTGACTGTTGTGGCGATGTGGTTATTGAAGGTGAGACCACTGTCCACCTGTGTCCTTAGGTCCCTTATCACACTTTCGGTGTTTAGTGTACTGCCACCTATGTGGTAATTTACGGGTACATGTTTTTTTTCCCAAAGGGGATAACTATACATTTCTTGGCTTTGAGCTTGAGCCCATGGCTCTGGCACCAAGCATCTGTTTCTGTAAGGCCCTTTTATAGAGTATCCACATCATTTGGGGATTCAGTAATGGCTCCCAGTTTGCAGCCATCTGCGAACTTTGTTAGCCAGAGTCCCTTAATGTTGGCCTGTACTTCAGAGAAGTAGATGCCAAACAAGAGAGGTCCTAGGACTGAACCCTGAGGTACTCCACTTGTCACTTGTCTGGACCTGGATTTGGAGTCAGCTACTTTTACATTGTGGGTTCTGTCAGTAAGACAGTTGGCAACCCATTGAGTGACGTAGGGATTAATGCCCAGCTTAGTAAATGTATTTATTATTCCAGAGTGGGGGATGGTGTCAAAGGCCTTGGCAAGGTCCAGATAGGCTGTGTGGACTGCCTTACCCTCGTCCACTGCTCTGCAGACTGATTCTATGAAGTCAATTAGGTTCAGGAGACAAGATCGGCCCTTCACAAACCCAAACTGGGTGGGACCCAGTGTTTGAAGGTTGCCAATGTCTTTGTTTATATGTTCCATGGCCTTGCAGATCAGGCTCATCAGTTTGATAGGGCAGTAGTTCCCGGGATCCAAGGTGGGTTCCCCGTTGTGGAGTGGGATAACTGTAGCTGTGTACCACTTAGTGGGCATGAAGCCTGAGGTGAGGGTATGATTAAACATGACACTTAGGTGAGGTGCCAGTTCATTTTGTAGTTCATGCAGTACACAGCCTGGGATGTCATCTGGTCCTATGGATGCTGTATTCTTAGCTTTGGAGAGTGTGTTTTGTACCTGTGTGGCCGTTATTACCGGAATTTGGCAATCTTCCGGTATTGAGATGGGCCATTTATGGGGTGAGAGGGGGATGAAGTTGGCACTGAATCGATCTGCCAGGATATTGGCAATATCCTTGGGATCAGTATATTTAATGCCATTCTGTTGTAGCTCAGAGCAGATCTGAGCATTGCCATTTAGAGTCATGACATAGTTATAGAATGCCTTGTGGTAGTCTTTGGAATCTTTGGCAATTTTATTTTCGTAACTAGCTTTGGAGGATTTTATGAGGGATCTCAGCTTCTTACTGAGGCTGGTAAGGGAGGTTTTTCCATCCTAGGATTTTCCTCTCTTCTCCAACAGTTTCTTCCTTTTGTTGTAAAGTTTGTTTATAGCAGGACACCACCAGATTGGCTTCCATTTTTTTGGAGGAGAGCATCTTGGTTCTATTTGGGATGGCACGATTCATGCATGAGTGGATGTGCTCGTACAGTGTCTTAGTGTAGGACTTAGCAGTCGAACTTTCAGTTCCTGTCTGCATGGGTATCATGAAGTTTGTAACTTCTGACTTGAGTAGCATGAAGTTGGCTTTGGAGCAGTTTTCTATGGAGGTTTAATTACTGGGAGGTGGGGGTTGGATGTGGATGTTAAGGGTGATTAGCTTATGGTCTGACCTGACCAATGAGGGGGTGACCGTAGGTGTGGAGGATCGATTTCCCCATGTTGGCAAGGACCAGGATATTGGAGCCCCTGGTGGGACTATGGATTAGTTGATCCAGGGCATTGGAGATTATGAATTCCAAGAACCGTGGTACATGAGTAGTTTTCCCAGTTAATGGCAGGGTAGTTGAAATCACCCAGTATTAGGGTGTTTGGTTGTATATTAATATTTTCCAGTATGTTTAGAAAGGTGTAGTGAGAATCTTGGGACATGGTGGGGGATCTGTAGCAAGCTACAATTTGGATTGCTGCCTTACCTAGTGTTAGTTGCACCTGGAGAATTTCAGACACATTGTGTTGGACAACTAACCTGGTGGTGTGAATATACTTGGTGAATATGGACACTCCTCCACCTTTAGTGTTTCGATCCTGGTTTGGTGGCCGAAAAGTGTGGTAAGAGTTGTAGCCTGGTATTGCAGGGGTGCTCTCTGGAGCCTTGAACCAGGTCTCAGTTACTGCACAGATATCGATGTTCTCAATTTTAAGGAGTGCCTCAAGAGAGTGCATTTTGAGGTTTAGACTTCTAGCATTGAGTAGCATTACCTTCAGATTTTGCATGCTTGTACCTGTAACGGTGGTGGTTTTGTCCTTTGAACTTTGCCTAAAAAAGGCTATATAGGGGTGGCAAGAACCTTAGCCAGTAACCTGAATCCCAGGGGCGACAGGTGCAGACCATCTCTGGCAAAGCATCGTGGTCTGTCAATCATGTCATCCCAGGCAGACAGATACTGGATCCCCTTTGAATGACACCATTTGCATTTTACTCTTTCAGTTTTATAATCTTGGGATTATAATTTTCAAGATTGTGGGTTTCATGCTTGTGATAGTTATCAGCATAATTTATATAGATATTTGGAACACATTAAGAATCCCAAATAGGAAAAATACTGAGAACTAACAGATCAACCACAAGATCAAAACATAGAACACCAAACCCCAGTCCATGCTGTCCTACAATCTTGCACAACAAGCTGCTGGCTTTGTTAGTACTTCTAAAATCTGGTAGCATATGCAACTCCCATGTGGAGGTTGTGCACCTTATGCCCCCTAACTATATGTATATATATATATATATATATATATATATATATATCAACTCCAAGATCTTACAACAACAAGAAAAGGAGAAATTCCCCTGAACCCTCTGTAGCATAATATCACACATAAAGTAGCCGGTAGGCTGAAAAACAAGGCAAAAAGAATGGAGGAACCTGAAAAAAAAACTCACAATAAAACACACAAATGCTGGAAAGATGCAACCTGGAGCCACTCAGTGTTATTCTAAGATCTTATTGCAACCACAGATGTAATGCTTTTGTCAGATTGTATCAAAGACTTCTTCAGAATCTGATGAAGTCTTTGATATAACCTGATGAAAGTGTTAAATCTGTGGTTCCAAGAAAATTTTGGAATAACACAGAGTGGCTCCAGGTTGCATTTTTCCAGCTTTTAAGTGTTTTATTGTGAGTTTTTTTTTTCAGGTTCCTGGTTTGTGTGATGTCTTCTGACGAGTTGGAAGGTGATATTGGTACCCATTTGTTTGGTCCACAAGAAGTTTTAATAACTAAATTTGGTCAATTGACCTCACATGTTCAAGAACTTTCCCAGCAAATCACAAATAGTGGCAATTAGAACAGCATTCTTATAGGTTCATAGGTAGGTACTAGACTATCTGCCCAAAGGCATTTATAAGCCTAGCCAGAATGTGTTGGCTTTCGCCACCCCCTTAGATTAGTTCCCTGTGTCTCTGTCCAGCAGAGCCACTGAAGTGATCCCTGGAGTAAACTTTCTGTTTCACATCCACTTGTCAAGGTTTCTTTTGAAGAGTGTTAGTGAGGGGCTTTGCCTAATGTAGATTGGAATCTTGTTCCAAAGCATGATACGTCTCTGGGACAGGAATCTATCCGTCCAGCACATCCTATTTATTGTTGTGGTGCGGTTTAGATCCCTAGAGCATGTGGCTCGAGGGGATAAGGTTTTCTTCAGGTGGAGCATGTCCATTAATTCTGGGTTAGACATGGCCTTGTATGTCAGGCAGAGATCACCTCTGAGTAGTTGGTATGCAACCGAGTATAGCTGGAGTTTCTTCAGTCAAGCTGCATCTGTTTGAGGCTAGTGATCCTCTTGGTGAGGTACTTCTGTGGTCTTTCCAGCTGTTGCAGGTGTCTTGTAATGTACATCCAAAATGGGGCATTGTACTCTATGATGGGTCTGATGAGTGATGAGTAGAGGGGCACAATGACCTCTTTTGATCTGGATACGAACCCTTTTGTTATTAGGTGGGCCACTTAGAAGGATTTTCTAACCACTTTGGCAATGTGATTATCAAAGGTGAGATTACTATCTACTTGGGTCCCCAGATCCCTTATTATGTCTTCCGTATTTAGGGGACTACCACCTACGTGGTAGTTTGTGGGTACTTTGTTTTTACCAAAGAGGATGACTGTGCACTTTTTGGCATTTAGCTTGAGGCCATGATTTTGACACCAGGTATCCATCTCAGTGAGACCCTTTTGAAGGATGTCTGTGTCAGCCAGAGAGTCAATTATAGCCCCTAGTTTGCAGTTGTCTGTGAACCTGGTCAGCCATAGTCCTCCTGTGCTCGCCTGTACCTCTGAGAAGTATATGCCAAACAGGAGGGGTCCTAGGACTGAGCCCTGGGGAACGCCACTTGTAACCAGTTTAGAGTCGGACCTAGCTCCCACAACTCTCACCATGTGGGTTCTGTCCATGAGCCAGTTGGCAACCCATCTTGTGACATAGGGGTTTATGTTCAGACTGGTGAGCTTGTCTATAATACCAGAATGGGGAATGGTGTTGAAGGCCTTTGTGAGGTCTAGGTAGGCTGTGTGTACCACCTTTCCCTCGTCTATAGTCTTGGTAACTGTCTCAAAGAAGCCCACCAGGTTTAGGAGGCATGATCTGCTTCTTATTATTATTGGTTTGGGTCTACCTCTGAATCCAATTTCATTCCCTGTGACAAGGTACACCTTTTTTTTTTTTTACTAGTTTTAGACCTTGTAGTCAGAGGGTTAACTCTCCTGGTGCTACCATGAGGAATGTTTTAATCTTAAAGGATGGCTTAATCAAATGTTTGGATTTAGTTGTACTGGGGCTCATTCTCATGGAACAGGTAGACAATCTATCAAAAAGTTGGAAATACCTTGTTGAAGTGTCATAAACTTCAAACTGATAACAGTTATTTCTTAGAATATATAAGAAATAAAGTGGTTCCAAAGGGCCTCAGGTGCTGGAAATTTCCCACAGTTTTAAATGCTCATTCAGAACTTCATAAGGAGCTTGGTGACCTTTTCGACTGGCAAGGGTTTGAATTATTAGAGGTGCCAATTAAATACAGCTAAAAAACTATTGATGTTTTAACCCATGAGGCCATTGAGCTTGATGAAGCTATCACTACTGACTTACTTTTTACCAGCACCATACAGATTATTTGAACATGAACTGAAATCCAGTCAAGTAAAGAGAAGAAGCTTGATCATGATAGGACTGACTATAGCAGAGCAACATCTTACCCATTACCACGTAACTCAGAGGTGTGGCCATTGACATCCCTGTACCTGCAGAACCAACAAACATTGAAAATGGAGTGTATAATGAGGATTTTCCCCCTTTCAAGCAAGTGCCACTGAGGCCCTCAGTAAGAATTCAGAAACTAAATATGAGCCAGTGGAGAATGACTACAGGAATGCAGATGGAAGAACAGCACTGGAATCAGAATGGCCAGAAAAGTAGCCAAGGGAGGAGGAGAGATTAAGAGATTCTTTGGAAAGTGGCATTGGAGTTTTGGAAATTAATGGTCCTATTATTGTCCACAGTACGCCAGGTGACTTTTCATTATATAATTATAGTGATTTGGACTTGAATGAAGAACATTCAAATCTCTTAAGCAAAGGCTTTACCTTTGTGCCTAATGGCAGCTCTAGGATACACCTATTGGTTATTGACTTAAAACTTTTCCTTAGGAAAATGAATTCAACCTTGTTGTTTGAAGGCAGCACAAGGGAAATGAATGAAAACAGATTGTGCAAAAAAGTTTATTTAAACCCCCCCCCTTGTCTTTACCCTTTGCTGTTATTTGAACAACTTTGTGATTTTGATCTCAGAAAGCTTATGGCTCAGAATTGTGATGATGTTTGTAGTAACTTAAGTCTGAGTGAACTTAAGCTTTTAGAAAAACTTAGAATACATTTTTAAGGGTTATGGAACCTGACAAAGCGAGGGGAGGGGGGGTTGTTGTGAATATGATTATCTTTGTCGAATGAACACTCACTTGTTGGATACAGCATTTTATGAAGAGACCTCTTTGAATATGATTAATGTAGCGTATCACAAAATTAATTGATAATTATATGACATGATTTTCCAAGGACAACTTAATCCCGATGAGTTTGAATTTCTTAGTTTAACACCCTATTGTTCCGTTGATCTTCAGAATCCAGAAGATCCATATGTCTGAAAGTGCCCCTCCCCCATGAGACCCATAGTTAATGCAGGTAAATCAAAAACACAGTCACTTGCTAAATTTGTAGATGTTAAACTTAAGGATTGTTTAACCCAGTCTGGGCACTTATGTCGTGACTCATGGGATTTTAGCATGAAATTAAGAGATGTTCATTTTGAAGAAGACATGGTCTTTTTAACAATTGATGTGGTTGACTTGTTTAACAGCATTGCCCACACTGGGTGCTTAGAATGGTTCTATGATTTTCTGTTTGAGTGTATTGATTTTGGGCACAATGATAGTGTTCTGTATACTTTGATGGAGACCATTCCTAGTAACAACTCTGTGTTTTTGGAGGACCAATACTTCCTTCAGAAGAAGGGCGTTGCATTGGGGGCCACTTGTGTCCCCATTTACACCAACATCATTATGGTTGAATGGAAAAGGAAGTTTTTGTTCAAACACTTTGAGATCACCCATGGAAGTTGTATGTGTGGTTTTTGGATGATATTTTATCATCTAGAATAGGCCAATTGAGGACATGTCAGCATTTATTGAAGTTTTGAATTTATCGTCCACCTTCCTAAGGTTCACCCATTCTTACAATGACACGAAATTTGACTATTTAGATGTAGAGACTAGTAAGGATGCGTTTAACCAACATCTTGTCAGCAACATTTACAGAAAACTCACTTATTCTAATAGTATGATGACTGCTGTCATCTATACCATCAAAACAGAAGTATTGTAAAAAGGCAATATGTGAGATTAGGAAGGATGATGTCAGATGATGAGTTATACCATATCGAAGCCTTTAAGTTTGCTGACATGTTTAAAAATTTGAGATACCCTGAATCTTCAGTTGGAGACATCCAATTAGAAGTTGCTGCCAAAAGAGAAATAGGTGACCATAAGCCACTGTTAAGGGACCATGAGAATGTAGGTGTGTGCGCTGTTGACAAAAATAAAGGGACAGAATATGCGAGTGCCATTATTACAACTTTCAGCAGTGATGTGGAGGAAATTAGGGAGATTCTCAACAAAAACTGGAGGGTTTTCTTATGTTTTGAGGATACTAAGGCAATTGCCCAGAAAAGACCTCAAGTGGCTATAGGAAAGAGAGGACTTTCAAGTAATATTTTGAAAATGTAGGTCAAAAGGAGCAACTTCCACAATGAAGAAATGGGGAAACTTTAAGTGCAGGTTTTGCTCCAAATGTTGTTACATCTATGAGGATGATAGTGAATTGGTCAACAAAAAGAAATTTTGATCTGCTTTCCCATTGCACATGTGACATGGTTGGTGTGATATACCTTGCAAAGTGTTTACAGTGAGAAGGATTATATTTGGGGAAGACCCAAAGACATTTAAGTGAGCGGATTTAAGAGCATGGGCTCAACATCAAAAACAAAAAGAAGAGTAATGCGCTTTTTAGAAATTGCTCAGAATTTTCGAACTGTGAATTTTGTTTTTTTTTTTTGGTTTGGACATTATACAAAAGAACTCTGGGGAGAGGTCCTTGGGAAGATCTTATTTGTCTGAGAGAGTTATGCAATAAATAAACAGAGATAGAAGGCACACAGCTGAAGTAAAAGTGTTGAAAACTCTCCATAAAAAAAAAAAGGTTTATTGAAACACAAATAAAACAACGTCGACCTAGGTTTCGTTCGTGTAACGAACTTCTTCAGAACAACAAAATGTGATATAGAACTTCTTAAATATCTACCAAGCCAACAATCAATGTTGCCAATCATCCAATTAATTACGCATTGACAAGTTCTGAATTATTTCTTAAAGGAAACCTTGAAAAAAACAGTAATATATATTTTTTATATTCGCATGATTTTTAACGAATGCTTTAGCCAGACATATAAACCAATGTGGAAATCATTGTTTTAACTTTTTTGGTGTATCACACCAACTTTTTGACCCTCAGGGTAAGACTACTAAATATAATTTAGATGTCTTAGAGTTGCGGATGCAGATAATTCTAAATGCTCATCAATACCCCGGACTTAATGAATACATTAGCATTAAGCCCATCTTAAGGTTAAAAAATATTAAGGGGTATTAATTTATTAAATTGGCTACTTATTTACACTGTAGTATGTGTTGATACATTTTTAGTAACATACAACATACACATAGAATTTTTAGACAGCATTTTTGCACAATATTTTTATAATAAAATTATTTATTTAAGCATAGGTGTATTTTTAGTGACCCTAGTCATAATTATTTATGTATTAATTTTTTGATATAGAGTTTTTTTATATACATATTTACATATATTTATCATAAGTATTTTTATAACAACACTTTTTGTGTACATAATGATAAACTAACAACCCAATATTTATTATTGCTTATTGTTCATTATACATTTATGACAGACCCTCATATCCCCTTAAAATTAAAATTAAATTTATATTAAAATTAAAAGTTAAAATTAAATTAAAATCAATTTAATCTACAAATTGTATTGACATAATGTATGTATATGTGGTACTCACATATTATACATATATACATATACATTAGTTGTACAAGTATATGTGCAATTGCTAATACATCATTTGTATATGTTTTTGCTGCCTAAAAATCATGCGAATATAAAAAATATATATTACTGTTTTTTTCAAGGTTTCCTTTAAGAAATAATTCAGAACTTGTCAATGCGTAATTAATTGGATGATTGGCAACATTGATTGTTGGCTAGTTCTATATCACATTTTGTTGTTTTGTTTTATTTGTGTTTCAATAAACCTGTTTCTATCTCTGTTTATTTATTGCAAGGTATTGGTTCTTGGTTTTTACTGTCTGAGAGAGTTATGTTGGCAGGTTATACTGAATTCTTTAGTACCACTTGGTTTAAATCATAGCCTTTCTATTCAAAGTGTTTTAGTTAGGATCATACTATGTTTGAAAGTACTATTGGGTGACTATTGTGTTTGCTGCTGTTTTTATTTTTATAAGTTCATTTGTTTTAAAATTTTGCACGTTTTAGACAAGATGTATCTCCTTAAAGTTAAAAAGGTGTAGCTCATTGAGGAGGTGTGTTAGTTATTGTTTTTTATTGGCTGGGGGAACAAGCATATGAGGTTCCAGTGGGTTTTAAAAAGTGTATTCTTGTTAGTGTTATCAGATTCTGAAGAAGTCATTGATATAATCTGACAAAAGCACTAAATTTGTGGTTGCAATAAAGTCTTGGAATAACACCGAGTAGCTCCAGGTTGTATCTTTCCAGCATTTAAGTGTTTTAAAGTAAAAATAATGTTTGCACGTTTGAGTTTTTACTCTACAAACATATGTGAATGTTTCTGTATATCTATATCCATATATATAATCTCTATTGAATTGTTTTTGAATTCACTATATTACTTGATGACTTGCTTTATTTCTGATGTTGTGATAGTCATAACTTGTAGTTATTAATTAACATATAAGCTTCTGAATCTTGTTAACATGTCTTAACTATTACAGTATCCTAAAACTTTATAGAATTATTATGGACTTTTCTTATAAACAAAGGCAATTAAATACTAAACTTTTTATCATGATCTCATGTTCCATAAAATATCAGCTAATGTCAAAACTTAAGGTGGAACCACTTTGCTTTGATGTCTGTTTTCACACCTCGTACAAATAATTTAATTTGTCTTATACATTTTTGTAACTTTATGTAGACTAGTAAACTTTATGAGCACATATTTCCAAGTGAAAACTTTGCTATTATAAGCAGAGCCTGATCCAGCACTAGGCAACCAAGGCAGTTGCCTAGGGCCCAGCTGGGAGGGGGGCCACTTGCCAGGAGACTGTCATATCATCTACTTTAATTAAAAAAAAATTATGCTCTTACTTCTTTTTTTCTTGTTTGTTTTTTTACGATAAGGGCATTCTTTTCCAGTCACATGCACCTGTTGCATCTGTGCAGGCATCATCGCACAGATCTCCTGCTGTTTACTTCTTTCTTTCTGCATTCCACACGTGGAATTTAAATGGAAGGAGATGTTGCTGTGCTGCTGCTTGCTTCTGCAGAATGCCTGAATGGGATTCTTCTAAACAGACAGGCAAGTAAGGGTGGTTACGTGTGTGTGTGTCTGTGTCTGTGTGTCTGTGTGTGTTGCCCCAGTTATGGATAGCAGGTGGGTAGCTGATTTGCTCAGGCTCAAACCCTGTATCTTAGAGACAGGAGATGAAACATTGAAATGAAAAGCTGTTTGCTAGCAGTATGATTGTCATTAATCACATATGTTATTAATGTGTAATTATTCAGATGACTTTTACTTCTGCAGTGATTGCGGATATTGATTGATATTGGTGGAATGTAATGACTGACGTTTGAGTGGGCATTTATGGTTGAAATGTTAGTAAACTGGGCACTTTGTCATTATTGTTTAATACATTTTGTTTCATTGCTTGCTGAAAAAATGCTCAAAACTGCAAATTTAAAACATGCTCTAACAAGTGGTGCTGTATTATACAAGGAATATAATTTAATACCCTCAGAAAGGGGAATCAAAGAACACATGCATGTATGCAGGGTAGTAAAATTATGCGTAAGGGGCCTATAATTTGAAAACAGCCCAAAGGCAAACTTTATCCACAATTTTCTTCAAATGTGGACTTTAATGATGTTTCAATGAATGTGAGTTTTAATGACAAAAAAATGTTAATGCTAAGTCTGTTTTCATTGTGAGACTGTATTGTTTTGTTTAACAAATGTCTGTCAGTGTTTGTGCTATAAAGTTTGAAATAAAAGTTTTCAATTAAATCCAGATATCTGTAATCACTGTAAAAGTAAAGCATAAAACAGTACACACACGAAGAGGGTTGAACAGTGTTTATGGTAACTGTAGAGAAATAGCCAAGCAGTGGGACACTGGAATGACTGTGGGGGGAAGGGGGTATGGCAATCCATTACTCTGTTTAGAATGCCATTTGACCATGATCCTGCTCAGAATATAAGGTAGTTGGAGGTAAACATTTTCATTGTGGCAATATACAACCATTTTGGTGAGAAATTAAAAAAAATTCTTCTGTGATTTTTTTTTTGTTCAAGCATGTCTTGATGATATACGGTCTACTTGCTGATTTTACATTAACGTAATGACATATTTAAAGAGAGAGTAGTGGTAACTACAGGATTTTTGTAATTTCTGGTTCAGTTTAAGCTGCCATCACCACCCCAGAAGACAATAAGCAAAATGTGACTGTAATGTAAGCAGTTGATGATTTAGACCAGTTTTTTTGTTTGTTTTCAATGACTTCTAGCAAAGATATGATATTGAGGTGATATATCCTGTCATATCAATGTTGTTTTGTTCTGCATAGTTCTAATGCAACTGCTCATTTCATTCACGGTTATATCCACTATCTTTAATGTCTCCTTTCTTTCTTACAGTTAAATCAATCCTTCACCAATCTTCCCAACCTTGTACTAGCCCTGCAACTTTAAACAACCATTGCTGTCCTGCTACAGAAATGTGTGGAATACTGCCCAGCTCAACAACAACATAAAATTCACCTAGCAGTGTATGTAAAGAAGTAGCTCTCCCAAATTACCTTCTGCAAAATATAAACCAATGCTTAATTATTGTTTGTAGTCAAAGTTCCTTATTTGCCATGCACCACTGCAAGGGCGCCCATCCCCTAGATTCCCTCTTACAACTCCCCACCCATTCTTGGCCCCACCCATTCTTGGCATACCATGAATTATTTTAGCTTATGTGAGCAGTATACTGGATAACCAGCATAGTGTAACAATTTCCAGACCTCCCCTCAATTCTTACTGTCCTACTGAGATTATTATCTTCTGCTAGGACTACTAAGATAAAGCCAACAGTCTTACAGAATAAATAACATTTAAGGAGAACCTTTTCTTAGCATAAAAATAAAAAACAAAGAAATGTAAACACTTGAAAGTGGGATATTGGTGTCTTACTGATTGGTTTAACAGCAGCTCTTTCACGGCCTTGGGTCATCCCCGCTCTGGTCCTCTACTCTACCCCCATTTCACCCACTCCCCAATAAACCTAAACTTATACTTAACCTCAAACCACACCCTTCACCAATTAACCAATCAGGTTTACCTCATCTCCCACACCTGCTGTCTCAACAGCATTATTAACCCTGTAAAAGACAGACACATACTTAGAACACTCTACAAACACATTATTAAATTCAGTTCTAAAAAGTCATCCAAAATGTGCGTGCATTCAGCCTTAATCACCCTACGCCATTAACCCATCACATACCACTGCACCTTCTGTCTCAATCAACACATAATCCACTACCCCTCACCTACTAATCCCTATTTCATTGCTCACCTTACCACAACAGCAAATATAATTATATCATCACACCTCTACAACACAAACTCTTCAGAACTCTTCACCTTTAGATATGCCCAAACACACAAAACACAATACCTACCGTGCAAAATATATAAAATATCCTCTAAATCTCACCACCAACCCTTACTCAAATTAATATAACTCAAATTAAGTGGAGAGAAGCATCCCATTCCTGGCCCTCATACTACAAAACAAATACCTCCCTCAACACCCAATACTCCTAATTTAATCAACCTGTCCAATAACTCTTCTAACCTCCTCATATTAAATATGAATCTTCGAAGCATACTGAATACAGTCCATGATTTGCAGACAACTCTCACATCATACTCTCCTGATTTAGTTATACTAACTGAGACCACAGATACAAGACACAGAAATCCTTCCACCAGGCTACAACATCCTCAGATGTGACAGAATACAAAAATGTGGTGGTGGAGTTGCAAAAATGTATAAAAGCTGTTTAAAAGTAATATATTTACATTATATACCCCCAGGATACGTCATTTCAGAGATACTAACCCCTCATCTGGAACTCAACCCCCCGCCCCAAAAAAAAAAAAAAAAACATTACAATGCTTGCTGTCTATATCCCACCAGGTGATAACCAATCAAAGATTGGAAACTTCCTTTACTGGGCAGCCTCTGCATTCATTCAGGAGACTATCATTATGGGAGAGTTCAACTTCGACTGGTACACCTGCTCATCAGAAAACCCATCTAACTTTATTAACCTGTACAGATATAACTGGTCCCCAGTTAAACAACTCCTCCTAGACTTAGCAGTACAATTCTTTAATCAGACATTTATTGACATCCTAAATTTTCTTCTTCCCTTAAGAAATATATGTACCAAATGTAAAGCACTCCCATGGCTATCAAAGGAAACAAGGAACTCCTCAAACAAAGGGGCAAAGCTTGGTTCCAATACCAAGCTACTAAATCTACAATATCCCAGATCACTTATCATAAACTTAGAAATCAGGCCAAAAAGCAAATCAAAAATGACAAAAGAAAACATGCTATTCAACATTCCAAAAAACATGGAAATAATCCCCAGAAATTTTGGAGTACAATAAAACAGCTCCTCAACCCGGGGCAAAGTAACATTCCAGCTTCCACCAACCAAAACACTCCTAATTCTATAGCCACATAATTTAACACCTATTTCATAAACTCTTTACTAGCACTAGTGAAAAATGATAACTCCACCTCATTAACAGTTCCCCCAGGATCCCCAAGAAACCCTAACTCTTTTACCTTTAACCCAGTAAATACTAGAAACATCAGACAACTTCTAAGTAAGATAAAACTCACATCCCTTGCTGCTGACCAACTCCCCAATGAATACCTCAGAATTGCAGCAAATATTATTGCATATACCATTATCATTCTAATTAATCATTCCATCCTTGAACAGTATTTTACCAAACTATGGAAAACCTCATATATAATCCCATTGCAAAAAGGCAGACCCTCAACTGTCCTCTCCAGTTAGAGACCGATTGCAATATTACCCCACCAGCTAAAATCCTTGAGAAATGTATAAGTAAAGAACTGCTAGACTATTTACTAAACAACCTCATCTCTAAGACACAACATGGATTTTGACCTAAGCACAGTGCTACAGCAGCATTAATTAGCTTCACCAATATTATCAATCAGCTTAGAAACAGTGGTCAATTCAATTTAGCTATTTTACTTGACATGGCAAAAGCATTTGACACAGTATCACACCAAAAGCTACTATTCAAACTAACCTCTTTAAATCTATCTCAACCAGCCCTAACTTGGTTCTATAGCAACATTACTGATTGCCAAAAAGCAGTCAAGTGATGAAACACAACTTCTTGTCAACATAGGTGTCCCAAATAGGTATATCCTCAGTCCATTACTGTTCTCTATATTCACTAACAAAGTGTGCACTGCTACAAATAATGCTACAATTATTCAATATACAGACAATTCCTCCCTCATATGTTCAGCCCCTTTCCTCTCCAAGCTCCTTGAAACAACACAAAGTGCATTTGTAGACATTGAGAAATGTCTGTCAAACTACCAACTAATACTCACCCCAACTAAAACAAAGCTTATAATATTTACAACAATCTCAAACCAGGGAATCCAAACACTGTTTGCTATATGCTCCTCAAATAATACCAAAATAGTACCTGTAGAGCACATACAACTTCTAGGGGTCACAATTGATAACTAACTAAAATGTGATACACACTTGGCTGTAACCATAAAAAAGGTCCACATTAAACTTGGTTGCCTCTACAAAGCCAAACCATTCCTCACCAATACCACCAGGCAAGCCATAGCCAGAACACACCTTCTGTCTACCCTCTTGTATGCCTCACCCATACTTACAAACTTTAGAACATCAGAATTAACCAAACTGGAGGCCTGTTACAACAAAATAGCTAGATTTGCTCTTAATCTCCCCAGTAGAACAAATCACTACACTGCCCTGTGAGAGCTAAACTGGATTGAACTTCCCCACCTACTGTACACGAACCAACTAACCATTGCCCACTCAATTATATCGCAACCCAAAAACTGCCCAGCCCTCCAAAACGTAGTACAACCATACAGTAACAGCAGAGCTCTAAGATCCTCTATCAACTGCTACTGTCACTAAAGCAAATAATTCTTCAGGCGAGTCATTATATTCACATAAGATATCAAAAATCTGAAACACAATCCCTCAAACCAATTCTTAGCTCAAGCAACTCTAAGAATTTCAAACTTCTCCTCATGGATCAATTGAGAAACAAATGGTTCTGCTCTTGTACCTCTCCAGGGTAAGACTTCTTCCACTACATCTTACTCTCCAAGTATGGATCAGTACTAATGCATTCTATACACTGGAATCCTCAGATCCTAATACACTTGTATTCTGCAATACCCTACTCAAGTACCCCTTACTTCTAGCTTACACACTGTTCTGTATCACTCTGCAGTAACATTTTGACAATCATTGCTTCATTGTCTATACTTACACTGGCACTGTTTAAAAATCTAGTATCTTGTTTTCTACATATGTGTATTAGTGTTTTCTTTTTATCAACTATGTATAATTTGGTACTCTGATGGACTTGTACATTTTTGTAACTATACTGGAACTCTATAATTATCTAATAAAATTCATGTTTTTTTTTTTTTTTTGTCTGATATATTGTATGTGGAGATTTTCTCCCTGGACCTCTGCTGAAAATGAGCCTCTGGCCCAGTCGGACACTCACGGTAAACACATGTTTAATAAATAGATAAAATTACATTTTAACAAGATCATTGATATTAATTAATATTGCAGTCTACACAGGAATAAAGAAGGATTAATTAATATTATTTTGGAGTTTACTAGCTATGCCTAGAAAGAGTATATCAAAATGGAATATTCAAAAAAGGGGAAGTGTGATGTTTATCCTACATTTAATGATCTTGTAGATTTTGCCACTGTCTTGTGTAAAAAGGAAAATAACCTTATTAAGATTATCTGTCAGTGGAAATCAAATTTTAGTTGTTTGAATACATTAGAAAAGTATGTGTAAAGGAAAAAGGATAAAAATGGAAGTTATATACAAATTTGAAAATGATTGTGTTTGTTGCAATTTGATTCATTGCTTGTCTTTCATTTCTTTGTAAAATAATTACATTAATAAAATTAATAAAATGTGTTGGAAAAAGTCAAGGGGTTGAGGGATGAAATAATGGTTAAGGTGTTTACCTCACAGACACATGGTACAGGCTTTGAATCTCATCTCTGTTTGCCATCTGGTTAATGGCTAGCTGCGTAATAGTCTACAGACTGATTGCCTATTATTTATTTATGAACCTATAAGTTGTAACAAAATGAAATATCAACAGTCATTCATCACTTCCAGGAGATCAATGACTCACACAATACTGGCAGCAATCTCAGTTCTGTGGTATTTCCTGTAGCCGGATACGGGCCTATTACAAATAGGAAATGATACCACTCATGCAGGATATTGGCTTGTCCCATCTGAGGCACCTTGAAGATATTCCAGCATATTCTGATCAGCCTAATCAGAAAAGGGTCTGCTAGAAAACTGGTGACTAAAGCTTGCTAGCACAGGTCATCCATCATCCAGACAAAAAAAAACCATTGCTGGTTAGTTTTATGTGTTGCCAAAGATGAGACCATTGAATTCCTTTGGGAGATTTCTAACTGACATGCAGAATAATGCTCTTTCGTCCTGATAATGTCAGATCATCTCCAGCAGCATGTCTGTCTTCACCCCACTCTTCTGAGTGAAGCTCAAGCAAATAACAGGATCACACTTTGGCATACATAACATGGACATGTTAATCAAGATCATCAAAGATAACATGATAGTAGGCAAGCTAGATCTGTAATGAGTCATCTACAGCATATTCCAAAAGAACCTGGTCAGGTACATCAGGCCAGCCTTTGCTCATAATTTTTCATTTCCTATACTTGTCAATCCAAAAAACCAGGCCAGCACAAAGTGGTGAAATCTGTTTAATCCTTCAAGATGTAAGCCAAAGTCAGCACCAGTACATTAGCAATTACAAAAATAAGAGACTAACAGACTGGTTTCGGCTAGATAACGCCTTCCTCAGTGTTAGTTAATAAATACAGATGCTGTCCCTTATTAAATATAGACTAATAGCTTCCCATTGTTCATTTAAGGCTTGGGAAAATAGTGCACTCAGTTTAATAATCCATTTCTTTTCTTTGTTATTCAACATAGAATGCCAGCCAGTTTTGTGAGTTCTATCCCCTACAATTCTATCAATAACTGTGAATCTAAAATCAGTAGTTTTATGTGTGAGGACGTGTTTATATAAAGCACTGGATATTCTTTTTTGCCTGATATCACTAAAATGCTCTGACATTCATAGTCGGAGTGGTCTAGAAGTTTATCCAATGTAAAAAGCTGAGCATGAACACATAGCTAGATAAATCACCCAATCTGTGTTACAATTGGCTAGAAAGTTAATATCATAAACCACTACAGTGTTCTTACTAGAAAATGTTCGGGATTTATTGACCTTATTGCAATATATGCAATGTCCACATAGGACACAGCCCACTGGAGGTGGGCCCAAAATTATACTTTGTTTATATACTTGACCAGAAAAAAATAATTGGCACCTCTTTGCTTATATGCACCATAAGTAGTAAATCTGGCAGTGCTGCAGAGGTAAAGTTCTCTACAGACAGTTCATCACACCTATCACGTACTGATGAGCTTCATTATGCACTACTGGGTGAGATTTCTTCACTTCCCCTTATCTACCATTTTACTAGAAAGTGACTTAAACAGGCAGCACTTTTAAGTTTCCCATGAATAATCTAGTGAGTGTTTCTAATGGACAAGTGTAAAGTGGGATTCTGAGTTCAGACCACTGTCGCATTTTTTTTTCTTTATCAGTTGTCAGTTTCAGACTTCATGTCTGGTGCCTGTTTAACTCTACTGATGTTGCATATATGTATATGGATCTACTTTATATTGTTGAAAAACAACTTGCTCAAAATTCAAAATGTTGAGACCACTTTGCTGAAATGGCATGTTATCCAAGACCCAGAACATCGCAGTGTCACTCTGGGAAACTAACCACTGGGTCACCATCATGAACTTTGCCTTTTCTCCACTACAGTGCAATCTCGGGGTTGGTATAGTTAGTTAAGTGGGTATGGGTGGCAAAGCCTCCCCACATGGGTGTATTTGATTTGCTTTGGTTTGTTTTTTCTGTGGTGGTCTCAAATTTTTGAATTTTGCGTAAGTGTTTTTTCAGCAGTATAAAGTAGATCATTGTCTACATGTACAAGGATTTACACACACACAATAATATAAAGCAGAGCATATGCCAGAGTCCCACATGAGCATATAATACTTGGCAATTCCAGTGCGGACTAGAACAAGGGTATATCTTGATAAGTATATAGTTGGATTATTTAAAATATATATGCATGCCAAAACATCTCACATGTCTCACCTGCAGTTTGTCTGTCTGGTCCTTGAACACCTTTCCAGCATATTGGTTGTGATTATAGCACTCTACTTAAAAAGGGTGTGAAGATATAGGGTGTAGTAGAAACATACACTGGGCGTGTTGTCTAGATTTTTTTTATCAGCACTCTTTGGCCTTCAGTGACAGTCTATCTTTTTCTTTAGTACATCATCAAATTTACCAAAATTCCTATAAATCTACTGTATGTTTTCTACTCATTAAAAGCTAAAGTAAAAGGCAACACACTGCACATGCAAAACCGCAAAACACAGTACACAACCCTGAAACATTCACCCTAAATTTAAATCTATGTTTACTTAAAAGAAATGACAATAAAATAAAATAAAAATAAGCTAAAACACAGGTTACACTTCCCCTTTGCTTCAGTCTAAAGAAAAAAGTAACTTCACACATTCTGCATGCAAAATATATACAACACACTGCAAATGACACTATCTATGTGAACTGACCTGGTAAGAAATAATTTTACATTTGAATGAAAAAATGTTAAATTAATTGAATAAAAATAAAATGCTAAATCCTGAGCAAAATTAACCAACAGAAAAACTGTATTACTGCCAAAATGGAAATGAATTTGTCTAACCAGAATAAATTAAAAAGAAATTAACTTACAAACATGACTGCATTATTTAACTGATGCATGTTGCCATAACATTCATTGCTGTAGTAAATACATAAAAATACATGAATTGTCACTGCAGAGGTGTACTAATGCAGGGGGGAAGGCACAGTCTACCCTGGTACAAACAGTAAGGGGGTGCAGCCTTGCCTTTTAAAAGCTTTTCGTGTTTTAAAAGTAAAAAGCTTAAACTAAATAGATGTATTAAGGGTGTTACTCTTTAAGAATGCTCTATGTTTGTGCATCCCTGCATCCGTCGACACACGTACACACCTGTTGCATATTCCTTTTCCATGTTCTGCACAGAATTTAAATACAAGACATTCATGTGTGTGTGTGTGTGTGTGTGTGTGTGTGTGTGTGTGTGTGTGTGTGTGTGTGTGTGTGTGTGTGTGGTTAGCATACTTCTCAAACCGGGACAACTTTTAAATATTGCTCTTATAAACTTAGAAAGTTGCTAGAGTAACAGGATTTGTATCAGCATGCATTTTCTGAATATGAAGCATGAAACTCAAATGTATGCTATTATTTAGAAACTTCAAGCCTCTGTGATTTACATGAAAACCACAAATATTATGAGGAACAGTCAAAAATGTGAGGCAAAATTCTGGACATTCTGCAAACATCTGTAGAGTTGGGAGCTATGCAGGTTAGTACATTTCCTCAGGCTCAAACTCTGTACCTTGGTTAAAGGAAAGAAGAGCCTGTATCCTCTATACCAACTATCAAACTAATAAAAAATGAGATTTTGGCACGTTTTCAAGGAATCGAATTTTAGGACATTTGCAAGGAATTGTAAGTGTCAATGCATTTTCAGGGAATTGTGATCTTCAAGAGAAGAGACGTTTACTGCTGCTCATGCTAAGTCTGTTTTCAGTGTGCATCTGTTTTGTTTAGCAAATGATCATAGCATAACAAGCAGCATACTTGCTTTTGATGCAAAATGTTGTGGGTACTACCCCAACAGCATGTAGATGGACTGCTGATACTGTGTTGTACGTTAAGGGGTGGGTGTGCTGTATTTCTTTTTTTTTTTTTTTTTTTTTTCCTTTTCAAAACAAGTTTATTGAATATCATAACAATTTTTATACAAATATTAAAAATAGGTATTATAATATTCAACAAAACAACTAAAGTATTTACAAAGACATCCACTACAATCAGATCAATTAATTAAACTAAAATAATCTGAAATATTATTATTTTTTATTATTTAGGATAGACCACCCCACTGCAAATAGGCTTTATGTTTTTTTAACACATTTAACACAGTGTGTGTTGAATAATGTTGAGAGACTTAGAAATAATGAAATTATGAAAAAAAAGAGCCTGAAAAAAAAAATTAAAAATTGACTTCCAGTATTCTTTCAACTTCATACAGTCACATAAAACATATGCCCCCAGTCAGCATTAATACATTACACTCTTTACATAGATTATCTTTATTATTAATTTTATTCATCATCAAAGGTGTAAATGGAATGTGTGCTGTATTTCTGAGTGTGTCCTTCTTCTGATGAGATACCTAGTGACTTACTTTTGTCGGTTTACCTTCCATTCCCTATTACAATATTACCAGCTTAGGAATTTTATTTTAATGTAACATGGGCACTTTATTATTCAAGGGCAGCAGGCACTGAATTGGTAGTTGAAAGACTGAAATATAAAGTTATTTGCTAGCAGCAATCTCTTCATTAGTTACAGATCTCTTTAATATGGAATTATTCAGATGACTTTTACGTCTGCAGAGATTCTGTATATTGACTGGTATTGGTGGATTGTAATGACAGAAGTCTGAGTGGCCGTTTATGACTGAAATGTTTTGAAATGGGTAGTTTTGACATTATTGGGTCATATGTTTTGTTTCATTGCTTACT
The DNA here is from genome assembly GCF_019279795.1 of Protopterus annectens. Taxonomy (NCBI): domain Eukaryota; kingdom Metazoa; phylum Chordata; order Ceratodontiformes; family Protopteridae; genus Protopterus; species Protopterus annectens. The sequence goes on from NC_056749.1 coordinate 620,415,557, forward strand.
AGAAAAATGTTCAAAACTACAAATTTAAAACACACTCTTAAGTGGTGCTGTACTACATACAATTAGGAAGGTGAATCAAAGAAGATATGCATGGTCTTGAAAATGTGCACAAGAGGACTATGGTTTGAAAACAGCCCAGCAGTAAACTTTATCTGCCACTGGCCAGATGCATTTTCTTTGCATGAGGGTTTAAATGGCATTTCTATGATTGTGAGTCTCAGGGGCAGAGACATTTACTGTTAATGCCAAGTCTGTTTTCATTGTTACACCGTATTGTTTACTTTAGCAAATGATGATCATTGTTTGTGCTATAAAATTCGAAATAAAAGTTTTAAATTAAATCCCAATATCTGTAATCATTGTAGAAGCAAAAATGAAAACAGTATAAACACTGAGAATTTTGATTGGTGTTTATAGTAACTGAG